>NC_052353.1:10350979-10370735 GCF_009727055.1 Benincasa hispida | reverse complement strand
CCAGGATAAGGTTTCCCTCCTATATCCATATACTACAAACCATTTTGGTTATCACTCAAGACATGATCCACTTGTATGTCAACACATACATGCTTAAGTTACATACAGATAACCAGGGATATTAAGTTTATTGGTTTGTGGTAAAATCTAAATGTGCAAAGTCAAGTAGTAAAGTAAATATCATTTATGTTATACATCACAAGTGTTCGTATAAAGTTGTTTGCAAACTACTGGACACGAAACTTTAGGGCACAAACCCCAACAATACTTTCCTCCCACTACATTGAGGTACTCTCAACTCTTTGAGTAAGATGCATCTGACCTGTCTAAACAACTCTTGTTAATTCAATAACTCTTTATTGATTTATTCAAGTTTTATGGAAACCAGGTTAACAAACTCAAGAATCAGATCAATCCCCAAGTAACAAGTGTTCCATAAACTGTCAACTTAAGTACCTCCAGCCTTAGACAGGATCTTGCCGGGTGAGTTTGTAGCTGAAGTTTTACAAGATAACAACCTATCTTAAATATTAAAACAAGTTGTTAATTGTCAACCCAAGGTGAGCATGCATTTATTCTTTGTTATAGATTTTAAATGTCTAATTCATTTTATAACAATTATAACTTAGACAAATCTATAACATACATCAACATTCCATAATTTAAAATAGCAGCATATATCAAATCTCATGAACCCTAAACATGCATATACATTATAACACTTATAACATTCTTTCAATGCATGCAACATGCTTTCCTATGGTGGGATTTTTACATCTACATGGCATACTTTATGCACGAACAAGATTTATTTAATTAAAACATATTCTTTCAATGCATACAACATACTTTCCTATGGTGGAATTTCAAATTTGCATGGCATACTTTATGCACGGACAAGATTTATTTAATTAAAACATACATTCATAATGCATAATTAATTAACACGAAGTTAAATGGACCAATTTTGGCACCCTAATCAAGTAAACACCTAAATTATTATAATAATAATTCACAAACTTCTTCAAACCATTCTCGAACCCTTCGAACCGGCCCAAATCTGTTGAAGAATGCTTGAACATGACCTCCACAGCTGCAAAAAGGGTGAACCAGACCGCCAGGGCTTAAAAATCGATTGAACTGGACTGGAATTGGCTGAACCGATTTAGTCAAACCGGATTCTCGTCCATGCGTGTTTCTGGGTTAGACGAAAAACTTCAATAACAATTTTATTGAAAAAATAAAATATGTTTAATGTTCAAACCACGAGTTTTAGAACATACAACCCAACTGACCCATCGCTCATATGTCTCTCAAACATTTCGAAATGCATTTGCAGCTTGGACTTGAGGACTCTCCTCAACCAAGACGAATCTAGGACATCAGTAATGAGTACAATATTAATAGTATTTTTCCAGCTCATATAGTTATCGTCATTTAACTTATCAGCGAAAAGCAGGTTCAAAATAGCGCTCGTCATAATGAAATTGTTGAAACCATACAATTCATTTATATTAGTTGTTAAACGCATTACCCAACTAAACAACCAATTAATTTAGCAAAAATCTAATGTACGCTATGTGACATTTATTTTGCAATGATACTTCAGTTGGGTAGGGTAAAAGCCACGGTAGGGTGATCAGTTACCTCTTCACTAAATTGAGACAATCTCAACTAATAATTATACCATAATAACTTTTATTCCTATCATTATTGATCATCATTGTTTGATCCAGAAATTGTTAACTTACCAAACATTTTCTTGTAAGTGTAACTTTTTTATTTTAGATTCTAAAGTTCCGCCCAAATGAACCAACCGTAGGGAAAACTGATTGGGGCAAAAACTAATGCAATTCTATCCATTTCTAAAGTTTGAGTAAAAATTCATGCAAACACTATCCGCAGAGGGATACAAGCAAAGGTGTCTTGAGGTCGAGTATGAAAGTTTACTACAAACTAACAAAGGAGATCGTGGGATGTATCGGCACATGTCCCTCTCCCACTTACTATGAATACTCTCTCCATTCACCTTCTAATTGATCTATACAAACACCACTCATAGGGGGACACAAGCAAAGATGCCTCGTGTCCAAGCATAGATCTCACCATGTGAAATATATAGGAGAAACGTGAAAGAAAACTAAAGTATCGTATACAACATTTTCCTTCCACCGAGCATTCTACCTAGGGTTGATTGATTTAGAGAAAAAAGGGCCAATAATTTGTACCAAGTGTTTATTAACTTTGCCCAAAGGAACATTTACGTTGGATAGTTTAATAATGTTGATTATTGTTCATTAAACACTTTAACTTTTAATTATTCATTGCATGCTTGTAACAAATCTATCTAATTCACTTTCCAGGTCAGTTTCTAGATAGGAGTGTTTTGTTTTTGTCAGCTTAAATACCCCAGCCTAGACAGAATTATCCTAAGACAAAGGTCCCTTATAGATACATTTGTTACAAATTTAATTTTTTATTCAAAATGAATTTAATCTTATTAAACTGAATTAAAAGATTAAACCTATTTTTAATCGTATTAAAAATTTGTTAAACATAGGTCCAATATGAAATCAATTTTAAACTATTTAAAAGAAAAAATTAACCTACGTTAGCATGCAACTCTTTATTCTAGATTTAATTCTAATTTCATTTAACTTATAACTATTATAAATATTAAATGAAATAATTAAAACCTATACATGCATCTAATGACATACTTTAAAAGATTATAACAATTATAATTCACTAAAGTGATGTCATACATCATGCAATTCCTTTTTCATTACATTACATACTAAGGTAATGGAAAAAATAAATAACATCCATCCAAACATCGAAATTATATATTATAACACTAAGAATATAAATGATGTCTGCAAATGTTATTTATGCATGCATTCATACTTAATAACATTTATACAATATGATGCATGAGCTTGTGTAATAAATCATGCAATCTTATAATATAACATTTATATTAAAACGATGCATGAACAAATGTGAATCCTATGGTGGAATTTTTCTATATGACATACATTATGACATATATAATATAAAATAACCATACATCACATGCATAATTGAAAACAACAACTTAGATCGGGATTAGATTCCTAAAATATTAATGAAATTAATATGACATTTTATATTAATTAAATTAATGAAAAAACAACAAAATACTTAATTATTACGAAGAACAATTAAAAAATTGAAGAAACTACTGTTGAACCGCCTAGAAGCCTCGAAGTGTTGGTCTAGACCGACCCTTTGCTCACGCGCCTTTTGTTTGGAGCGTTGCAACACCCTCCACTAGTGTTGTGACACTGGAAATGTGAAGTTTATAGTGCCACGCTATGTTGCTCGTAGCGTCACAATGCTTCTGTCTTATAGCATAAGGCCAGCGTAGCAACACTAAAGTCTTACGCTCTAAGGCATATTACTTGTAGTTCTTTGCCCGTTCATCCAAATTTGACCAATCTTACTCTATTTTCCACCAAATCGAAGCTGAAAAACAATCACGAACAACCCATATTTTGAATTACAGACTCGATATCAATTAATTACGCCCAAAACAAGGGGCCTTTTACATACCAAATCTTAAAATGCAGCAGAATTCTAAAAGTCTAATCCCAAAAACACCCAAAGGTGCAAAATCCATTCAACATTCAACAATGAAGAATCCTAAACCCACCATTACTCTGAATAATGTTCGAAAATCAAAACTGGGACTTAGCTGCACTCTGATACTAATTGAAAGAGTAGATGACACTCGTGCGAAAAGAATCAGTATCCATATTTTGTTTTACATAACATATAATCGAATAGAGAATAGAAACATAAACACTTGATTTAATTTAGCATGCAATACAGAAAATGAAGGGGAAGGGGAGATCAGAAGATCACTCATCTTTAAAGACCGACACTCTTTACGTTCCTCTCAAAATTACGATCTCTTCAAATTCTGTTTGAATTCACGAATAACATGAAAAAACACAATGGATCTCCAAATTTCAAAGATGGAAACCTCAGTATTCTCGAAGGTTAGAGAATTAATGAGAGTTTTGTGGGCCTCAAGATTAATTTGGAATGGATGAAATTGTTGAATTTGAGAGAGCAATGTACACCACAACAGAAAAGACTTTTGTTCTATTTTTATATTAAAATGCAAGGGGAAGATGAAAGATTCAGTCTTTCCCAAGTCAATTTCAATATTTGAACAATATTCAAATATTCATTTTCTTTCAAATAAAACTTTATATTATAATGTATCATATATATTCTTTTATCTCATATAAATAATTTTATATTAATTATATCTTATATAATTAATTCCCTTTATTAATTTGAACAATTCAAATTAATTCTAATTGACACGGTTCTCATTAAAACCAACAAAGCTAGCAAGGGGAACTTATAGACCTATAGATTGAAGCTCCAATGGTACTTGGTTAATTAATTAAACACTTTAATTAAATTAATCAACTTGCATTAACTGTGTTACTCCACAAAAAACCGACAGTTACACTCTTCGCACTATAGATAAATTTTTATGTCCATTGGATATAACCAATCGACCGCCCATTGACCTTCACAAATTGCTCATAAGTACAACTAAGGATTGGTTTTTTTTTTTTTTTTTGGGTAGGTTTTCTTTGAGATTCATCAAGATCTTGGGTTGATACATAGTAGCTATGTTTGATTGCACTGCAATTTAGGTTTTGGTTGTTATTTTGATGCCTAACAAATTTATGGACTAATTTAAGTTACCCATGTTGTGTCAATGTTCAGATTCGAGTAGCAAGGCATTTTTTGGTACTGTCTAGCAATGTTGACGATGAATTTGGAATATTTTTTTGACACTCTTTATGGGTAAGGGCATATGTTTTTTGGGTCACTGAAATTTGGGCTTTAATCTTAGAATTTGTGTCACACATAAGGATTGGGTTTTTTACTGTCATTTAGAAGTAATCGAGGTCACATTACGTTTTGGGTAAATGATTTGGGAAAGTTTAAGATAATTTTATGTATGGATTTAAACCTAATAGGTTCAATTGATTTTTGGTTCAGGTAGTAGTATTGACTTAAGGTCTCTCAAACAAAAAGGGGAGATTAAATTACTTATGCTAGGTTATTGAGGTAAGTTACCTATTGTCGGTTCACCCTTGAACTTAAGTATGTGTTAAGTATTGGTTCCTATGTTGGATTGGAATATTATGACATGCTTGATTGACCAGTTGAAATTTTGGAAGCCTCTGTTTATGCAATGGAATTTCAATATTATGCATTGTTGCAGTGTTTGTTTGTTGAATGAAGTGTGAGATTGTTCCCTAAGCATGATTTAACACTTTGATTTTTATGATTATGCCTATGTGAGACTAATAGTGACTGTTAGCACTTCTATCAAGCTATGCACATCGCATGTGGTGAATCTTTAGGTTAACACTTTATGTCTATGTACGATGCTCTTTTGGGACCACCACTTATATTTATAATTGTGTCCCTCTAGGGTCACTACCTATGAAAGTGTGCCCTTGGGTTCGGCATTTATGCTTATGTCTATGCCTATGCCTACGATGCGTTTTGTACATTTGAGTCCCAATAGGAAGGCTAACAGTTCACCTAGTGAACTTAGTAGTGGGTTGCTTACTGGGTATATTTATATTCTCATTATTCTCTCGTCATGTTTTTTAGGTAAAGGTACATGACCCGGCCATTCGGACATGTTATAACTTCCGCACTCAAGTTTCATATGATAGGGTTTGTTTATGAGTCTACCATTTTAAAATTCATGGTTATTTCATTTATTCATTTGTTAATTCTTTTTAATTAGTATTTATTCTAAATTTGGGTCAGGGGCACCCCGAATGGTGTTTCAAGATTTCTATTTGGGAACTCCATTTAGTGAAATAAAAGATTTATTTCTTTCATTAAATTTTTCTTGGAGGAATTTATTGTCAAGTCTATGCATGATAGTAGTAGCGTCCTAGAAGCACAATAGAAATTTGGGTCGTTATACACCTTCATAGGTAGGAGTTCACAACTCACTCAGGATTCAGGTCAAGTCACCTATGGTCATCCTAGTGAAATGCAAGTCTCTTCTAGCAACGAGACTATTCATTTCGTGGTTCAATCTTATACAAACTCTTTATATAAAATACCTCTACTTGCATGTCTGTACATAAATGATCAGGACAAGATCATCTGTAGCACTTTACGACAATTTTATAACAACTACAAAGCAGGTCATACTCATAGTGTCACTGGGATAAGGTATCCAACTTTATCCATCTACTACAGGCCGTTTAGGTTTTTACTTAAACATGATCCACTTATATGTCTCCACATATATGTTTAACTTATAGAAGATACCCCTGGATCTCAAGTTATTGGTTTTTGTGGGTTAATACAACTAAATGTCAAATAAAATACTTCTTATTTCATTAGATAAATAAAATGTTTGTAGAATACAATTACAAATTACAAGACCACGAGAATAGGGCATCAGCCTCAACAATTGTACCTTTATTTCCCTCAAATAATTTCAACAATTCAAGTTATTTCAAAAACGTTTGTTCCTTGTTTTGACCCTTTATGAGCTAGCAAGAGAACCTAATAGATCTAAAATTAGAAGCCTCAATTACGAGATTAATTAATTAAACTCTTCAATTAAATTAATCGACATTCATTAACTACAGGTCACTCATTAAAGACCCACAACTGTACTCTTTCACTAAAAAAAATATTACATTTAATAACTTTTTATAGAGGCCAGATTGTAAAATAGCTATGAAAAGTGGAAGAAAAGTGGGAAATAAAAAATGAAAAAAAAGGTGCATCTTAAATCATACAAAAAACGCATTGAAAATCCCATTTCCCTTGTCGATCGACTTCGTCTTTTTGCCCTCGTTTGAAATTCTATTCAACTTTGACTTCTCCTCGCACAGATTCTCTCCTTGATCACTTCGACTTCTCCTCGCTTAGACTCTTCTCGATCAACTTCGAGTTCTCCTCACTCAGACTCTCCTCGATCGACTTCGATCGAGTTCATCTTGCTCAGATATCGAGTTCTCCTCGCTTGGACATCGAGTTCTCCTCGCTCAGACTCTCCTCGATCGACTTCCATCGAGTTCTCCTCGTTCAGAGTCTCCTCGATCGACATCGAGATTGACATTCATTAACTACAGACCACTCCATTAAAGACTCACAACTGCACTCTTTCACTACAACAAATATCAAATTTAATAACTTTTTATAGAGAGCCATATGATAAAATAGCTATGAAAAGTGGAAGAAAAGTGGGAAATAAAAAATGAAAAAAAATGTGCATCCTAAATCATACAGAAAATGCATTGAAAATCCCTTTTCCCCTGTTGATCGACTTTGTCTTTTTGCCCTCGTTTGAAATTCTATTCAACTTCAACTTCTCCTCGTGCAGATTCTCTCCTCGGTCAACTTCGAATTCTCGTCGCTCAGACTCTCCTCGATCAACTTCGACTTCTCCTCACTCAGACTCTCCTTGATCGACTTCGATCGAGTTCTCCTTGGTCAGACATCGAGTTCTTCTTACTCCTCAATCAAGTTCTCTTCGCTTCTCGATCGAGTTCTCCTCGCTTAGACATCAAGTTCTCCTCGCTCAGACTCTCCTCAATCGACTTTCATTGAGTTCTCCTCGTTCAGAGTCTCCTCGATCGACATCGAGGTTCCTCACTTAGACTCTCCTTGATTGACTTCTTGATATTTTGCACTTGACTTCGACTTATCCTTGCAGTCTCTCATCGACATCGAAATCTCCATTTTATTCGACTTATCCTCTTCAATTTCTCCTTCTTTGGGGCTCTCCATACGAAAGAATGTGAGCTCTCATTTCTTATCGGCATTACCAAAGGTGAGCTTCAATTACTTCTTCCTTTTTGGGGGATGTTGTGTTCTTTCTTTTTCTTTTGAATGTTGTGAGATAGCTCTTGAGGATTCTATATATGTGAGATAGCTCTTGAGGATTCTATATATGTGAGATAGCTCTTGAGGATTTCCTGCCATTAACACCTTTTTTTAGTGAGAGTTTTGATTTTAGTTTGGTTCTTGATCATATGACTTTAACTCTTTTATGATTTAAACATTAAAATTAATGGTATGTTGGAATCTTGATTAATTTATTGATTACGTGTAATTTTGTTGATTTGAGCTTTGTGTCACTTAAGACGATGTTAAGTCTGTTTGTTAGATTTTGCTTGAGTTATTGGTAGATTTTTCTTCCAATTCCCCCCTTCTGAATGTTTTTTGAATGTCTTGTGACTGTAAAACTAGTATATATGTGAAAGTTTGATTTGGAAGGTTGTGGTTGTATCAAGTTTTTTTTTTTTTTTCATTTTCTTTCTATCTATCTTTTTCATTGATTTCCTTTCTCTTGACTTTTTTCTTTGTATGTTTCTTTTTATATTTATTTTTTGGAAGTATGCCATCAAAAAATTCATTGAAAAATTAGGCATCAAAGCAATGTAGCCATTGATTTCACATTCTCACCTTCTTCAGAGACACAACATATTTGAGAGTTGTAAGGTGAACCCTTTCACGTACTCTTTTCTTTTATTAATTTGGAAATTTTTGTCCTCTTTTGTTTCCTTTATGTTTAATTTCAATCTATTTTGAGTTAAATGAGTTAAGCTCATAGAGAGAGGGGATTAGAAACCCAAAGGGTAGAGACATTATTGTTGCGTATATAGGGAATTTTATGTAACACAGACATACCCATTTTTCCATTAATGGCCACAAATGTACTATTCAAAGTTATAATTGTTAAGAGAATTTAGAAGGAAAGAAAAGAAGAAAAAGGTCCAAACTTTTTAGTTGGCCATTAATTTGTATGGAATTAGTTGTTGTATATCAGAAGGTTACACATGGAGTTTGGGTCCGTTGCCCTATTTCGCCATAGTTATGTATGAGTTTGGTTTGAAGTTCTCATTGGGGAATTTCGTGTTATAGGTGTGAGGGAATAAATTCCCACTGCCTTAGCTTTTCCATTCTAATTTATGGGATTTTCTAATTTTAGCCTTTGAAGCCTTTATTGTATATTAGTTTTGTTTTGGGATTTGTGAATAAAGGCTTTTGTTGTTGCTCCTCAAAACACTCCTATTATTGATTTAAGATTTGGGATTGATTCAAGTTTGAATGAGTTGAATTCATATGGATTAACATATTACTACACGAATCAAATACAACAAAAATCAAATTATATAATATTTGACCAATATTATTATTATATAATAATAGTTTACTAAGTGTTGGATGACAAATTTATGACGATGTTATGATTGAATATATTGACCTTAATTATGTTTAGTTTTTGTTAATAATATTGTTCCTTGATGAAAAGAATATTTAGGTCATCACAAGGAAGAAAATTGTATATATAAGTTATCCTGATTAAAAAAATTTCTAGATAATCAAAAGAATAAAAATCGTCAGGGCATGTTCTCATTGTGATCATTTGACTTTTACATAATTGTTCAGACAATAAAGTTCTTGAAAATATTTTCCTTTTATACTATCTATGGAATATCTAACTGGAGAGAAATAGAAGGGGTCTAAAAGGTTAAAAGGACTCTTAAGAAAAGGTTTGAACCTTGACGATCACTGCTTCCTTTTGGATTTTTGTGGCTCAAGAGTACAATAATTTCAAAATAATCTAGTAATTATCCTTTCTCTGATTCTTTTGAATAGCATACTTCTTAAATATGTAGTTTGGTATCATTATGAAGATCCAAGTCGAGTTTTGAAAAGCCTATATATACTATTTTTACCTATTGGTTTCTTGGTTTTGTTATGTACATTTTAGGAGTGTTCTATAGGCAAGCACTTCTATAGACAATTAGGCCATCCAGTGCAACACTTGTCAAACAAAGAAATTGATTACATTGTCTAGGTCCATCTTTATCTTTTATAATTAATATACTTGGACTTGGTCACAATCTTTAAACATTTAATTCTTTGTTACTTCACCATCCTATTTTAGGATGCAAGGCCTATGAATTTCATCAGGTTAGCTCATCAAAAATTGATATTATCTTTTCTCAAATAATGCTTGGTGTCCAAGTCATTGGCGATTGAAATGATCATTCCAAGAGATTACCAACACCTTGAAAATGTTCAGCAAAGATTGGGTGCAACTAAATCGGTATAAAAGTAACTAACTATTAGTTTTGAGTTAATCTTTTGATGCATACTTAATGAAATTGGCTTTGTCCAATAGTGCTAGTAATGAATATATGGAAGGAGCGTGGAATTTTCTACAAGAAGTGAAGAAAAGAAAGTTAAATGTCGATAAAGTTTTGTGCCCATGTAAAGAATGTAGAAATATGAGACATTGTGATTTTCAAATCATATATGAGCACTTGGTCATTAAGGGAACTGACCCTACATATAATATTTGGTATCATCATGGAAAAGTATGTGAAGGGGATGAAGTCCAGAATAAAGTTGATGATAGTTTTATGTTTGTAGCAACAAACTTCTATGAGAGCACATATATGGGAGAAGAACAACATTAATGACCATTCTACATCAAGCAAGGAAGACAATTTTTCTCAAAAGGTTCAAGAGGAAAATACTCCATTGTATGCAAGTTGTACAAAGTATACGAAAATGTCAGCAATTGTAGTATTGTATAAACTGAAAACTTTTAATGGTTGGTCAGATACAAGCTTCACTAGCCTTTTAGGGCTTTTTCATGACATGCTTCCACTGGACTATGTTATTCCAAGATCTATTTATGAAGTTAGAAAATTATTCAAGGAATTTGATTTAGGCTACCAAAAAATTCATACATGTGTTGAGGATTGTTGCTTATTTAGAAATGAGAATGAAAAGTTAGAAAGTTGTCTTTATTGTGCGACTTCAAGATGGAAGATTGATGAATGAACAAACCAAATCAAACAAGGTGTTCTAACAAAGGTATTAAGATACTTTCCTATCATTCCACAACTTACGGATGTTTAAAATAAATGAAGTTAGTAAAAATTTACGTTAGTATTAGAACCATAAAAGTATTAATGGAAAAATTCAACATCCAGTTGACTTTATTGCATGGGAAACAATTGATAAAAAGTGGCCTGAGTTTTCTATGGATCCACGCAATCTAAGGTTAAGCCTTGCTATGGATGGGTTTAACCCATTCTCTAATTTGAGTAGTCGGTATAGTTGCTGGCCAGTCATGCTTGTTACTTACAACTTTCCTCCTTGGTTATGCATGAAAAAAGAAAATATAATGTTGACATTGTTGATTCCTAACCATAGACAACCAGGAAATGATATTGATGTTTATCTAAAACCTCTTGTGGAAGATTTACAACAACTATGGAAAGGAGTACCAGTTTATGATATTGTAAGTAACACACATTTCAATTTGAGATTAATTATTATGTCGACTATAAATGATTTTCCAGGATATGGAAATCTTTTCAGATGCACCACATAAAGTAAATATGCATGCCCTACTTGTGGAGATAATACTCATTCTTATTGGTTAAAACATAGTAAAAATTTGCATATATGGGTTATAGACGATTCTTATCAATGGCTCATCCATATCGGGAAAAAAAGACATGGTTTGATGGGAAAATAGAAGAAGAGTTACAATAAGTAGTGCAATTTATGCCCAACTTGAAGATTTTGATAATTGTTAGGGGAAAGGTGAAAAGAGAAAGAGCAAGAGTCATAAAGAATCGTCAAATCAAAGGTGGAAGAAGCGATCAATTTTCTTCAATCTACCATATTGGAAGGTTAACGAACTCCAAGTTTATGGTGTATTTTATTGAGTTTCAAATTAGTGAGGTTCAAACTAGACCATTAACGATTAGAACTTTGATTGTGTAGGAATTACCAATATGCCACAACTTGGATGTCATGCATGTGGAGAAGAATGTGTTTGAGACTATTATAGGTACATTATTAGATACAAATAAAAAGACAAAATATGGAATTAATGCAAGAAAATATTTACAACTTTTGAAAATTCGCCCTGACCTACATCCTCAAGAACGAGGAGGGAGAACTTACCTACCTCCTGTTCCACACACATTATTGAAGTCTGAGAAGAAATTATTTGTTCAAAGTTATACAAACTAAAATTACCCAATGAATACAATTCAAACATTTCAAAGTGTGTATCATTAGATGAATGCAAAGTGATGGAGTTAAAGTCTCATGATTATCATGTGTTGATACAACAACTTTTATCTGTAGTGCTTAGAGGCTTGCTTTCGAAAGGTCCAAGACATGCAATATACTAGCAATGTTCATATTTCAATAGACTTTGCCAACATATAATTGATAGAGAGGTTATGTTAGAGCTTGAAAAAGAAGTGGTAGACATTTTATATCTTCTTGTAAGGTACTTTCACCTTTATTTTTTGATATAATGACACATTTGGTTATTCATTTAGTTCGTGAAACTTGTATATACGGACTTGTTCAATTCCATTGGATGTACCCATTTGAAAGGTAACTGTTTTACTTTTGATATATTTATAATTATGGTATTCCTTATACTAATAACAGTTAATCAAGATATGTGAAGATATTGAAAGGTTATATACGGAACAAAGTACGACCAGAAGGGTGTATTGCAGCATGTTACTTAGCTGATGAATGTGTCGAGTTCTCGAACAAGTATTTTAAACAGTCATTTGAGGTAGTGAAGAAACAACATCGTATTGAAGATTACCAGAATGATGTCATACTAGACGGTTGCCCTATGTCTTCTGGAACTCCAATTTTATTATCCGATTATATACTTAAGAATGCACATCGATATGTCCTATTCAATACAGTAAAGATGGAACCATTTATCGAGTGAGTTATTTTGTGTAACAATATTACTTAGTTTAATTTAAGACTATTATTTAATGACAACTTATTTGGGTAGAATGCATATGAATGAACTCATGATCTTAGATAAAATATTGGCAAAAAATTCTAATCTACTTTGGAAGGTTCATACAGAACAATTTCCATTATAGCTGAAATCCAAGGTAATACTAACTATTTAATAATGAATGAATATTTAAAACCATAATGTACTTTCACTAACAAGTAGATATGTTTATTCTTACCAGATTGAATTAGATTCTTCTGTTGAAGGTTACTCTAACTTGTTAAAATGGCTTACAAATAGGCCTAGAAAAAATGTTATGTCTTATACTGGATACAACATAAATAGGCAATGATTTCACATAAAGAGTGTTGAAAAATCAACCCAAAATAGTGGTGTTGTTGTATATGCTAGAACATTATGTAGATCCAGTGCAAAATATCAATCTCAAGTTGTGAACCTAGTTCCTTATTATAGGGTGTTACAAGAAATCGTTTCTTATTATGGGGTGTTACAAAAAATCATCTTATTAGATTATTATGTCTACAAACTTCCAACCTTTCGATGTGACTGGAAAAATGTTCGTAATGGAGTAAAAGTCGAGGAAGGATTCACTCTTATTAATTTAAATCAAAGCGAAAGCATATTTGTATGGGAGACTTTCATCTTTGCCTCGCAAGCCAAACAAATGTTTTATGTTAGAGAGCATGGCACCTCAAGTTGGTATGTCTTATTAAAAGCACCACCAAGAAGATTTCATGACTTGGAGATATACGATGAGAATTATGATGGTATTGTGGTTAGTAATGAAAAAATTCGTAGTGCGGAGATTAACGTTGACGAAAGTGATGAGCTTACTTATGCAAGACAAGATTGTGAGGGTGTTTTGATTTGAGGAGCAGTTTGATGCATTGTCTAAATGCTTGTTTGTGATTGTTATACTTCATAATATTTATTATGTAAAGGTGCTTTGATTACATGATCAAACCTTTATTCTGTAAAGATTTTTTAACCACTTTGGCAAATATGATATATTGATAGATGTTATTTACTATCCATTAACTTTCTTCATAAATACTTCTTCATAACTTTGTATCAATATCGATGTGTATGTCATTGGATAAGCCACCTCTACTATAGTGAGATCACGAATGATGGTATATATTTATATTGTAAAAAGAGTTTATTATTTTTTTTTAGAATATGATCCCTATTGATCATTTATTAATGATGCTTTTAGGTTGAGATGATGGGAAACATGCTACCACCTGAGACTATATAACACATACAAGATACCTTGGAACTAAAAGTCAAAGGGAAAAAAAAGTCTCTATGAATGAAGATTTGTAGTGATAAAATGTTGCATGACCACCAACTAGAAGAGTTAGGGCTCCAGAGGAAAAAAGCAAATGCGTCTAACCATGATAATGATAGTTTGCCTCTTCCAAATGACCACCTTGAATATTTCTCACTCAATCCTAATGAGAAGATAACTAAATGTAATCCTATTTCAATTCCTACATTACACTCACTGGCTATTCGAACAAGATTAGCAATTCGTAGGCAAACAACAACTTCTAATGTAAACAGACTTGAAAATGGAGATCATATAGTCAATGAACCCCATTTGAAACAACGGCTCTGCCAGAAAGACCAAGGGGCTCTACAAAGATGAAGACAATAGTCGTTGATAAAAAATCTAGAGTGAACCTTGTTTTCAATGAAGATAGACAACCCATTGAGGATGAATCGGTAGGATTAGCTTTATTTCTTTGTCTACTACTGAGAGAAGTTATACCAGTGATTTTAGAAAATTTGAAGAAATTATCTACGAGGTTGAAAATAGTCTTATGGAAATCTATCAAGGTATAAAGTTACTTTATTTCATTTATATAATTCAAATTGAATGCACATATCATTATGATTTACTTCTAACTCTTCATAACTTTAGTCAAGGTACAATGTAGATGAAGATTGGCAAAACATGTTTTTTTCCCCAAAAGATGGGTAGATTATGGAGGGCTAAAAAATCTCGTCTAGTGAAACAAATTCGAGATGCCCAAAAAAAGGATGCACTTTTGAAGCTAATGCTCGATTAATTTGCAATCTGTAGATGACTGGAAGGACTTTGTGAGTGAAAAGACTAGTGCAAACTTCATGGTATGAAAATCTTTACTTCATAACATGTACATTTAAATTTTCCTATTATTACTTTGATAAAAAATATATATATATATTGAATGTCTTCTATTTGAGTAGTTGAAAAGTGAAAAATACAAAGCCATGAAGAAAACATAGCTCCCACATACATGTAGTAGGAAAGGGTTTGCCCGTTTGGCTGAAGAGATGATAAACATCATTATTACTATATTTCAATTTCGCTTTCATATTGTATGTGAGTTCATTATTTTTAATCTTATTTTGTAGAAAAAAAAATTAGTTCAGATCCAACTTCAGTCACAAGGATTGAATTATGGACTAAAGCACACAAAAAAAAGGACGAACAACTGGTGAATGCACAAGTTGCTGAGACACTCGTATATTTTCTTACATACCTTTCTAGGACATGTAGTATCGAAGGAAGAAGTCTCCGTGGATCCTACAAAGATTGAGGTAGTTACAAGTTGGGCTCGTCCAATCAAAGTCAGTGAGGTGCGCAGTTTCCAGAGGTTAGCAGGCTACTATAGATGATTTGTAAAGGACTACTCTCGCATAGCCACCTCATTGACTCAGTTGACTCGAAAAGAAGCTCTTTTCTTTTGGAATGAGGCTTGTGAGAGTAGTTTTCAAGATCTCAAGCAAAGGCTGGCTTCAGCCCCAGTTCTTATAGTACCAGATGGATCAGGTGGTTTTGTCATTTACAATGACGCGTCTAAGAAGGGTTTGGGATCCGTATTAATATAGTAGGGCAGAGTAGGTTCTTACGCTTCACGTCGGTTAAATAAGCATGAACAAAATTATCCCACACACGACTTGAAATTAGCAGTAGTGTTTTTTTCTCTCAAGATCTATAGGCACTACATGGAAAGAAGATACAGATTTTCACCGACCACAAGAGTTTAAAGTACTTTTTCACTCAAAAAGAGTTGAACATGAGGCAAATAAGGTGGTTAGAGTTGGTCAAGGATTATAACTTCGAAATTTTGTACCACCCAGGAAAGAAGAATGTAGTGGTAGATGCCTTAAGTAGAAAAGAGCCCATTCAGCAGCCCTCATTACTAGACAGATTCATTTGTGCAAGGAGCTAGAGCGGGCAGAGATGGCAGTGGTAGTGGGGAAGGTCATGGCACAGTTAGCACATGTGTCAATGCAACTGAGTCTAAGGCAGAGAATGATTGATGCGCAGCGGTGTGACCCTTATCTGAAGGAGGGAATTCGTAGGGTGGACTCAGGTCAGGATGGTGAATTCTCGGTATCAACGGAAGGTGGTCTCCTTTGTGCGTGCCAGCAGATAATGATATTAAGAATGAGTTGTGATCAGAAGCTCACGGTTCCTTGTTTTCAATTCATCCCGGTAGCCCCAAGATGTATCAGAACTTGAAACGTTATTACTTGTGGAATGATATGAAAAGAAAGATTTCGAAGTTCGTCAGTAACTGCTTGATGTGCCAGCTGGTGAAAGCTCTAAGACAGAAGCCAGTAGGCTTGTTACAGCCATTGAATGTGCCAGAATGGAAGTAGGAGCATGTGTCTATGGACTTCATTGTGGGGTTGCCCCGGACAGTCAAAAGTTTCACTGTGATTTAGGTTGTGGTAGACAGATTTACTAAATTAGCCCATTACATACCTGGAAAGTCCACCTTTTCAGTAAATAACTGGGCACAGATATACATGAAAAAGGTGGTGAGTTTATACGGAGTGCCTGTGTCCATTGTGTCGGACAGAGACCCTCGTTTCATGTCGAACTTCTAGAAGAGCCTTCAAGCAGCTTTAGGGACCTAGTCGGATTTCGACACATCTTTTCACCCACGGACTAATGGGCAGACAGGGCGATTAAATCAAATATTGGAAGATATGTTGCTTGTCTGTGCCATAGAGTTTTTAGGAAGTTGGGATGCTCACTTGTATTTAATGGAGTTGTCTTATAATAACAGCTACCAGTCCACTATTGGGATGTCACCATTTGAGGCTCTATATGGAAAGAGTTGCAGGTCTTCTATGTGTTGGGATTTAGGAGAGAGGAAATTGCTAGGACCTGAACTAGTGCAGATGACGAATGAAGCAATACGGAAGATCAAGGCTCATATGCAAATATCTTACAACAAACAGAAGAGTTATGCCAATGTGAGACGTAAGGACTAAGAATTTGAGACTGGTGATAAAGTGTACCTAAAAGTGGCACCTATGAAAGGTATTCTGAGGTTTGGCAAGAAAGGGAAGTTGAGTCTGAGATTCATTGGACCTTTCAAGGTCTTGGAGCAAATCGACCCCGTAGCTTACCGTTTGGCATTACCTCCAACACTGTCTTAGTTCATAATGTCTTTCATGTTTCGATGCTGAGAGAATATGTGATTGACCGGTCTCATGTAGACTATGAGCCCTTGCAGTTGAATGACAACTTGAGCTACGAGGAGAAACCTGTAGAGATTCTTGCCAGAGAGGTATATTACGTTGCAGGGAGATAGCATTTGTGAAAGTCCTATGGCAGAATCATAAATTCAAGGAAGCCAATTGGGAGCGAGAGGATGAGATGAATGTTGGGATTAGTGTCCTAATTCTCCCGGAGTCTTGTTGTTTTATAAAGATAGACATTGTTTGATGAATAAAATATATGCTATTTCATTCTGGCATTTACTCATATCCAATAAACAAAGCTCCTTGGTTATCTTATGTGAACTTAAGCATGTATATGTGATATACAAATGGATCATGCCTTAAGTGATAACCTAAATAGATCTATAATATAAGGATTAAGGTGGGATACCTGATCCTGGTGACACTACGGATACGACCCGCTTTGTGAGATTTACAAGTGTTGTAAACTACTACAGATGGTAGATCCTGACCATTCATGTGGAGACTTGTGAGCGGGGGTGTCCTATACAAAGAGTTTGTATAAGCCCTGGACCACGAGATGACTAGACTCTGTATATAACGTCGTTGATACTAGAGACTTACATCTCACTAGAGAGATCAGTGGTACTTAAGGAGTTAGATGTAACTATAGGGGCATAATGGTTATTGGCCCAGCTGTACTTACGAGCGATCTGTGAAAGTTGTCGCACTGCTGATTGGTTAAGATGGACACATAATATATCTGTAGTAAGAAGAGTTCAACTGTTGAACTTTAGTGGAGTGTCTGGCAGTTAACGGATGGTAGATCCCGTGACTAAAGAGTTTAGTCAGTTATTCACGTACTGTTGGAACTTCGATTTGTAGGTCTATAAGGTCCCCTTGGTAGCTCAATGGAATTCGAGCTATAGGTCCATAAGAGGTATTTTGATTATATATCATATAATCGATATGATGTATGAGATACATCTAGTAGAGGATTGATTTAAATGAGATTTACATTAAGTACCATGGAATAAAAAAAGAACTATGGTTTATATGTTTCATAAAATGAAATATTAAAACTATAGGTTATAAATATAGTATGATAAATTGGTTATCATTTATATTTATAATAATATTAATTATTGGATAATTATCTCTTTTTCTCTAGTAACCAATAGAGTGGGAGGTTATTGGTGGTTCATGGTGACCGTGAGATAAAAGAAAAATTATTTTCCTAATTTTAGTAAGTTTTGGTAAAAATTGTTTTGAGATTTCTCTCGGAAAAAGAATCTCACGGAATAGAAGTTGTCAAGTAAATACCGATTTACTAAGCGACAGCTTGAGTGAGCTAAACGATCATGTTATGTTTTGTAAGCAACAGACACGGTACTAAGCGGTAAGCTAAATGATAACTTAGCTTTTGCTAAACGATTAGGCATCGACCTATATAATAGGTCTCAGCTATCTCCCACTTGTCCAATCGTGTACACGATCGGTGTTTCATCCTTCGTCTGCCTCATTCCAAGTCAAAACAGAGCCCACCCTCTAGATTCTCACACCAAGAATACAAAGGTAGCTTTCTTGGTGGTGTCATACTCAACTCAACACCGTCGAGTTTCTGTGGAGGCCATTCGTGTTGTTGTGGCGTTTATGACCGAGGCGATCGTAGAGGACGAGTGCGCGGTGTTCGTGCTGTGTTGTGGTCGTGTTGTTCGAGCGTTCAAGGTTGCTGTGTTCGAGTGTTCGTGAGTAAGGAGGATGAAGACGAATCAATAAACGTTCGTAGCATTCCCCTTGTTTATTTGTATCATGCTGTAATTTGTATATTAATTGCATAACTATATGTTTTGTATACGACTGTAATTGTAATGTTCATTCATGATTGTAATTTGGAAAGATCTATTCTGCTGCTCATGGAAATCCTCGGATTCGATTTCCTTCAATGAGGGTCCAGTACCCGGAGCTGTTCTAGGAGTGACTTTCGAGGACGAAAGTTTTGTAAGTGGGGAAGAATGTAACACCCCAAATTTTGTTAGTAATATAATTTTAGTAATTTCTTTTAATTAAAGGTCATTTTTGGAATTTTTGGAATTTAAGTATAATTTTTTAAAATTTATGTCACCAAATTTTAATTTGGAATCAGTGCAAAGAAGTTAGTTCATTTTGGAAGGGGATTGGTGAAATTCTTTCGAATTGAAAATCGTAAGGAAGAAGGGATTAAAAGTTGGGAGAAAGAAAATAAAAAATAAAATAAGGTAAAACATAATAGAATAAAATAAAATAATATTTTATTTTATTCTATTCCTTTATAATTTTATTTTTTTTTCTTTCCTTTTCTTTTCCCTTTTCTTTTTCTTTTTCTCTCCTTTTCCTTTCTTCTTCCTCGCGCAT
>NC_052353.1:10223993-10350964 GCF_009727055.1 Benincasa hispida | reverse complement strand
CCCCCAATTTTCTATTCTTCAGCACCGCCAAGACTCCTCCTCCAATAGACTGATAGTTTCAGCGTTGTCGTTCGTCGTCGATGGAATCGGCTTCAACCGAGCTGTCGAGTGCCACCCAGCCCTTTTTCCCCCATTTACTGTCACGTCATCCAACCGTCGAGTGGGTTGTTCGTCTGCGCGAGATTCAACCGCTGACTGGGATGTCCGTACGTGCTCTGCAGCGCCACTCATCAACTGACCACCAAAGCCGCTACCCAGATCTGCTCCAGCCAACTGAAGCCGCGTCGTCGACGACCAGCCACTTAGGTCCCCGCCTCCTAGACATTCGCACTCCCAGCCAGCCACGCCCTCCCTTCGTCGTCAACTCAACCTTACCGTTGAACCACATTTCGCCGCATATCTCTTCCACCACTTGGTTCCGATCGAATCTTGGTTGGAGTAAGATTTTTACGTAATTTTTTAGGTGTTTTTGTTCTTGATTTAAAGGTTAATTGAGGGTTTCTAGATCACTTGTTATGTCTTAGGTTTATAATTGTGTTCCTCCTTACATTTAAAGGTTAATTGGGGGGTTTGGAGGAGAATTTGTGTGTTGTCCAACAGGTGTTGAAGTTCCTTCGTCGTTGCGATTTAGTTCCAAGGCTTGGTAACCTCTATTGTGGTTTGGTTTGGGGATTGTTAGATTAAATTTTATATGTTATAGTATTGAAGGAAGGAGTTTCCGTGGATCCTGCAAAGATTGAGGCAGTTACAAATTGGGCTCGTCCAACCGCAGTTAGTGAGGTGTGTAGTTTCCTAGGGTTAACAGGCTACTATAGACGATTTGTAAAGGACTTCTCTTGCATAGCCACCCCATTGACTCGATTGATCTGGAAGGGAGCTCCTTTCGTTTAGAATGAGGCTTGTGAGAGTAGTTTCCAAGATCTCAAGCAAAGGCTAGTTTCAGCCCCAGCTCTTATAGTACCAGATGAATCAGGTGGTTTTGTCATTTATAGTGACGTGTCTAAGAAGGGTTTAGGATGCGTATTGATGCAGTAGGGAAGAGTAGGTTCTTACGCTTCACGTCAGTTAAAGAAGCATGAACAGAATTATCCCACACATGACTTGGAATTAGCAGCAGTGGTTTTTGTTCTCAAGATCTAAAGGCACTACATGGAAAAAAGATACAGATTTTCACTGACCACAAGAGTTTAAAGTACTTTTTTACTAAGAAGAAGTTGAACATGAGGCAAAGAAAGTGGTAAGAGCTGGTGAAGGATTATGACAGCAAAATTTTGTACCACCTAGGAAAGGTGAATGTAGTGGCAGATGCCCTAAGCAAAAAGGTAGCCCATTTAGTAGCTCTCATTACTAAACAAACTCGTTTATGAAATGAGCTAGAGCGGGCAGAGATTACAGTGGCAGTGGGGAAGGTCATAGCACAATTAGCGCAATTGTCAGTGCAACCGAGTCTAAGGTAGAGAATTATTGATGTGCAACAGTGTGACCGTTATCTGGAGGAGCAAATTCGTAGGGTGGAGTCAGGTCATGATGGTAAATTCTCGGTATCAGGGGAAGGTGGTCTCCTTTATGCATGCCAACAGATAATGATATTAAGAATGAGTTGTTGTCAGAGGCTTATAGTTCCTTTTTTTTTATTCATCCTGGCAACACCAAGATGTATCAGGACTTGAAACATTATTACTGGTGGAATGATATGAAAAGAGAGATTGCGGAGTTCATCAGTAAGTGCTTGGTGTGTCAGCAAATGAAAGCCCCGAGACAGAAGCCAGCAGGCTTATTACAACCATTGAGTGTTCCAGAATGAAAGTAGGAGCATGTGTCTATGGACTTCATTGTGGGTTGCCCCAAACAGTCAAAGGTTTCACTGTGATTTGGATTGTGGTAGACAGACTTACTAAATTAGCCCATTTCATACCTGGAAAGTCCATTTTTTTAGTAAATAACTGGGCACAGATATACATGAAAAAGGTGGTGGGATTAAATAGAGTGCCTGTGTCCATTGTGTTAGACAGAGACCCTCGTTTCACGTCAAACTTTTAGAAGAGCCTTCAGGTAGCTTTGGGGACCTGATTGGATTTCAGCACAGCTTTTCACCCACAAACTGATGGGCAGAAAGAGCGATTAAATAAAATATTGGAAGATATGTTGCGTAGCTGTGCCCTAGAGTTTTCAAGAAGCTGGGATACTCACTTGAATTTAATGGAGTTTGCTTAATAACAGCTACCAGTCCGCTATTAGGATGTCACCATTTGAGGCTCTATATGGAAAGAGTTACGGGTGTTCTATATGTTGGGATGAGATAGGAGAGAGGAAATTACTAGGACCTAAACTAGTGCAGACCACGAATGAGGCAATACAGAAGATCTGGGTTCATATGCAAATAGCTTAGAGAAGACAGAAGATCTATGACAATGTAAGACGTAAGGACCTGGAATTTGAGACTGGTGATAAAGTGCTCCTAAAAGTGGCATCTATGAAAGGTATTCTGAGGTTTGGAAGGAAAGGGAAGTTGAGTCCGAGATTCATTGGACTTTTCGAGTTCATAATGTCTTCCATGTTCCAATGCTGAGAGAGTATGTGATAGACTCATCTCATGTAGTTGACTTTGAGCCCTTGCAATTGAATGACAACTTGAGCTATGAGGAGAAACTTGTAGAGATTCTCGCCAAAGAGGTGAAGACATTATGCCGCAGGGAGATAGCATTTGTGAAAGTCTTGTGGCGGAATCATCAATTTAAGGAAGCTACTTGAGAGCGAGAGGATGAGATGAGGGTCCAGTACCCGGAGCTGTTCCAGAAGTAACTTTCGAGGACGAAAGTTTTGTAAGTGGGGTAGAATGTAACATCCCAAAATTTTTTAGTAATATAATTTTAGTAATTTCTTTTAATTAAAGGACATTTTTGGAATTTTGGAAATTTAAGTGTAATTTTTAAAATTTATGTCCCAAATTTTAATTTGGAATTAATGTAAAGAATTTAGTTCATTTTGGAAGGGGATTGGTGAAATTCTTTTGAATTGAAAATTGTAAGGAAGAAGGGATTAAAAGTTGGGAAAAAGAAAATAAATAATAAAATAAGGTCAAACATAATAGAATAAAATGAAATAAGATATTTTATTTATTTTATTTTATTCCTTTAATTTTTTTTCCTTCCTTTTCTTTTCCCTTTTATTTTTCTTTTTCTCTCCTTTCCCTTTCTTCTTCCTCGTGCAGACACCCCCCCCCCATTTTCTTTTCTTCAATGCCGCCAAGCCTCTTCCCTAGCCTTAGCTTTGCTATTCGTCGTTCGTCGTCGCTAGAATTAACTTCAACTAAGCTGTCAAGTGTCGCCCAGCTCTTTTTCCCCCGTTTGACGTCGCGTCGTCCAGATGCCGAGTGGGTCGTCCGTCCTCGCGAGATCCAACCACCAACTGGGACGTCCGTTTGTGCTCTACAGTGTCGCTAGTCGATCGACCACCGAAGCCACTGCCCAGATCTGCTCCAGCCAACTAAAGTCGTGTCGTCGACACCCAGCTGCCCAGCTCCATGCCGCCTAGAAATTCGCACTCCCAGCCAGCCGCGCTCTCCCTTCGTCGTTAGCCCCCTTCGCCATCAGCTCGACCTTACCATTGAACCAGCTTTCGTTGCAGATCTCTTCCTCCACTTGGTTCTGTTGAACGAGAAATTTGGCTATAAATAGAGAAGCTCTCCTCATTTGGAATTCTCTACAATCAAAATACTCATTGACTCCTGAAGCTGACCACAGTTGAAGACTGAAGTCCTTCGAAGATACAAGTATTCTGAAGACTGAAGTCCTTTAAAGATGCAAATATTCTGAAGACTGGCGTCCTTTGAAGATACAAGCCTTCTGAAGACTAAAGTCCTTTGAAGATACAAGCAATTCTACATTAAGAGAGCCCAGAGAGAATTTATCAACAAGCAGAAGACTCCTAAGACTCCTGAACCTACACTCCAGAAGACAGAAGACCCTTTAAGACACAAACACTCTTCCAAGTCTTCTACTTCAAGAACGTTCGGTGTTTTTCTTCTTCAAGTCAAGTACATCCACCCAACTGAGAGAGAATCAGAGAATCAAGTACTAGAGATCGAACCACATCGCATCAAATCAACATCAACATCAACACCAACTCAAGTTCAACTCCACGAAAAAAGTTTCTTCGGAATCCTCGTGCAAACACTAATCCTCCAAGAAGATCAACAAACCCAAAGGTCGATCATCCAAGAAGATCAACAAGGCCAAAGGCCGATCGTCCAAGAAGATCAACAAGCCTAAAGGTCGATCGTCCAAGAAGATCAACAAGGCCAAAGGCCGATCGTCCAAGAAGATCAACAAGCCTAAAGGTCGATCGTCCAAGAAGATCATCAAGCCCAAAAGTTGATCATCCAAGAAGATCAACACACCCAAAGGTCAATCATCCAAAAGATCAACAAGCCCAAAGGCCGATCACCCAAGAAGATCAACAAGCCTAAAGGTCGATCGTTCAAGAAGATCAACCAACTTAAAGATTATTATTTATTTTGAAAGCATCAAAATACTATGTATTAGAGATTATACTCACTTTTCACAAAATTAATACAAATACAAAGTTCAAGTTCCACGAAATAAATTTCTCTTGAAATCTCGTGCGAACAGGTTCTGATCGAATCTTGGTTGGAGTAAGATTTTTGCATAAGTTTTTTGATGTTGTTGTTCTTGGTTGGTTTCTATCACTTGTTATGTCTTGGGTTTATAATTTTATTCCTTCTTGCATTTAAAGGTTAATTGGGGGTTTTAGAGAAGAATTTATGCACTGTCCAGTGGGTGTTGAAGTCCCTTCGTCGTGGCGATTTGGTAAGTTCCAAGGCTTAGTAACCCCATATTGTGGTTTGGTTTGGGGATTGTTAGATTAAATTTTATATGTTTTGGTTTTGGGTTAAAATTGTTAATATCTCTTGGGTTTGGACTTTAGATTCAAGATTTGAGAAGTTTAGGGGCATTGCTCATCAAATTAAAGGCCAATTTTCTTTTGAAGTTTGGTAAATTTTGAGTAAGTTGTTGGCTGGTTATTTTGAATTAAGATTAATTGTGGAGATTAAGTTATTAATTTTGGAATTTGTGTATGTTTAGGTAGCCAACAGAATTGGGTTTTGGAATTAAGTTTAGACCGAGCCATAGTTTAGGTAAAGTTAAATTGGTGGTCTTTGAATAATTTGGTTAATTGGAGTTAGACCCAAAATATTGATGTAAATATTGGATTTATTTTAGTTATTGCTTGGCTAGAAAAGGATAAGCTTGCTTAGGTTTCTTTGGATTTAACTTCGAGGTAAGTAATCTTACTACTAGAATTGTCCACGGGTCAGACACTAGATGTATGTTAGCATGATAGATTGATATTTTGACAGAACGATAGCATGATAGACTGATAGTATAGTATGACTGATGTATTTTCTTGTATGAGGATCTGAAAGATTAATTGTGCATATAGATACTTGAATGCTAGCATGAGATGATATTTGATTCCATGAGCTTGTATTTGATCTAAGGATGTTGAGACGTATATGTATGTTGTAGAGCCATTATGTTGAGATGTTTATGTATGTCGTAGAACTATGATGTTAAGATGTATATGTATGTTATAGAATCATGTTGTGATACTCGTGATGTTGAGATTGTGATAATGTCCTTGTTGATTAGTTAGATGCCCACTAGAGGTGGTGTTATCCTTCGGAATTCACCAGAGGTTGTGTTTCCTTCGGGATTCATTGGAGGTGGTGGTTTCTTTCGAGATCACCACGGGATTCACTAGAGGTGGTGCTTTCCTTCAGAATTCACCATAGATTGTGGGTCCTACTGGACTTACTAGAGGTAGTGGGCATACTTAACTACAATAGGATGAAAATCAGTTGTTCATGTATGAGTTCCATGAGGACTAAAGGAGTATTTGTGTTCCACCAGAGGTAGGCATCTAGAGCTTAACCCCAGTAATGGGGTTACTTACTGAGTATTTTTATACTTATTCTTTCTCATGTTGTTGTTTCAGATAAGGGTAGAGATGCACCGGCGACTAACAAGAGGAATCCTTGATCGAGCCACCGAGGACTAGTTTACATGCTTCTGCTCATATTTTAATATTTCAATTATGTTTTGAAATTTTTAGTTTTAAGATTCGGGACTACCGATTCAGTTTTTTTTTCAGACTTAATTGTTTCTTTTCATGATTTAGGGGTATCCTATCCTTGACTTTAAGTGTTTGAATTTAATGCAAATCTTTTTAGTTATCTCATTTATTTAACATTTATTTCATTATAAAAAGAATGTCGTTTTAATTTACATGCATGCATGTGTTGGTAACAGCCTAGCTTGAGTCCTAGGGGGTCGGGTTGTTATAGGATGGAGACATTCTCGACCAAATATTATACCAAAATAACTATTATTCCTATAATATTTAGTTAGCATAATTTTGGTCAAAATTTCATCGGCCACCTTAATGAATTCCTATAAATGTAACTCATCATTTTGGAATTTATAATTTTTGCCCCAACAAGTCTACCATAATGAAGAACAATGCTGAGAACAAAAAATTATAACCTTATTTTTTGCAAAAGTTAACTCTGATATTGACTCATGTAAACACCATCTATAGGGGGATGCATCGAAGGCACCTCGAGGCCTAGCATGAATCTCACATTGTCAACTAATGATGGAGACTGAGGGATGTGTTGATACATGTCCCTCTCCCACTTACTATAAATACTTTCTCTAATTCACCTTGATATTGACCTATGCAAACACTATATGTAGGGGACGCATCAAGGTGCCTTAAGGCCAACCATAAATCTCACGGTGTGAATTACCCAAGAACGTAGGAAAATCAGACATATCATATATATCATGTTTTCTCCCACTAAGTTTTTTTTTCATCTGAGAGTTCACAAGGTAAAGGAGGCTGAAAAATTCATCTAAGTCTTGTTAAATTTTCCAATATAACTCTTATATTGGATAGTTTAACAATGTATGATTATCTTATTAAACGCCTTAATAAATTCTAATCATCTATTGCATGCTTATGAAACATTTGACTAGTTCACCTTCCAGGTTGATTCCCAGGTAGGGATGTTTTATTTTCGTCAGCTTAAATACCTCAATCCTAGAAAGAATGTTCCTTAGACAAAAGTCCTTTATAGGAAAATGTTTTGTAAATTTATTTTTTTTATTTTCTCATTTTATTTCTATTAAAAGAAAAATAAAAGATTTATTTTAAATCTAATCTTATTAGAAATAAAATTTAAAGATTAATTAAAACAAGTTTTAAACCATTTAAAATAAATTAATTAACCTTATCCTAATCGCATCAGGCTAGCATGCAATCAAATCATATGCATCTCACGGTATTATTAACTAAATATAACAATTATAAACAAAGTAATAAAACCACACTCCATGCATATCAGATTCATTAACATACATAATATAACTTTTATATTATTGTTAATGAATAACTATATAGTAAGCATGCTTTTAATCATACATTAAAACATACAATATAATACTTATGTTATAATCATGTAAACTATATAGTATGATCATGTCTTTAAATACTTTAGAAATTAACCTAAGCTTTTAAATATAACATTCAAATATGATGCGTGATCATGTCATTTTCTTAATTAATATAACTCTTATATTAATATAATGAAAATAATCAGCATGCTAGCATGTAATATAACAAAATGCATGACCGTCCACCGCCTAGCGTCGTCGGCAAGCCTGCCCCCCGTTGAACTCTCTCTCTAACTCACGCTCCAGTAGTTTCGCGTCACCTGACCTCCTGATCTCTCTTCTTCCCTCTCTCACTCTCACTAATCTGCAGCCCATAAACCATCTCTAGCCGTTGGATCACATAGATCCTTTATTCTTTTAGAAATTTTGAAATCTGTCGAATTAATGTGGAAATTTTATGTTTTACTTTTGAAATGTAAAGTGGTTGGATGGGGATTCTTCTGTCTTCAAATAGCTTTTGTGTTGTGGTTGGATTTGTTCTTTAAGAAAACTCAATTTTTTTTATTGGAATGTGTTTCTTTAACTTTTAGAGCTTTTATCAAGTCTGAAAAGTTTGATATTGTCCTTGAAATTTTAGGGCATATGGAACACTCGAGAACTAGATTGGAACTCAACACCATACCTATTTTCTCATCATTGTGCTCAGGAAAAACTATGTGGAGAATAAGAAGGTACTGTTGTTGTTCGATGCTTTTAATAATGAAGGGCGACAAGGTCCTGCTGCAACTAGTTTTGCTTATTTGCCTAATGCTCATGAGCCTTATCATGTGGAGGAACTTAGAGAGTTAGTTCATGAGCCTGTTGCCTTCATTTTGATGAGATTAATAAACATATATAAGTGTACATAATGCTCTTTCTTTTCTTATAAACTTTTAATGAACGTGACCTTCCTTTGTTCTTGTTAGTATTTAGAAGCTTTAGGTATTTTTTATGATAATGTGTTTTCCTTTTTATTCTACTTTAAGATTGCAACTATGTCGAATGGAATTATCATTTGAGAAAACTAGTGGATGTTACAAGACTTGGCAAGACAGTGCATCATTATTCTTTAGGTAATTTTCATAAATAAACATATCAAAAAAGTGCAATAGTTTGTCCAAATATTTGTAATTTGTTTCCTTAAGCTAAGTTAAATGAAAACTTAAATGGTTTGAAGTCTTGAAAGAATACAACATTGAATTTTCTTTCTTCAAATAATCAGACTATTTGAAAATTCAATTGCTTACTAACTTAAAACCAAGAGACTATATACAAACTCTTTATAAATTAACCTAAGAAAGGAAAAAATAATTTCATCTTGATGAGTTGTTAGTATTGTATTTGGATTTTTTTTTTTTAATCATTTCAAAGAAAATTTTTGAACTTCTTATCTCATATTGTTATTTAGTTATTTAAGTTTATAAACATGTTTATACTTTAATTATGGTGTGTATCATAATAGCCTTCCTTTGGAAAATTATTTGAAGATTTTTTCGTTCGGTTGGTAATAGTTATTTATTAGAGAAGGTTATTATTATTTTAAATAGGATTAGCACAAAATTTCACATCCTTAGTTAATGAATGGAAGTATGATTGTCAATGTTAGTGGTGCTTGTGTATTTTTCTTGTCTATAATGAATATATCATATAGAAAAATATTTTGTAAATTAGCTTTTATTATGATTTATGGTTGTGGAATGAATTTATAATGTAATTTTGTTTTTGTTTTTTGTGGATGTTATAAGAGACAGAGGTGATGTTGGTTTTCAAATGAATTTAGAATGTAATTCAGCTGACGAAAATCGAAGTTTTGAAATTTGTTATTCAGGTACATTGAAATTCAAACTTGCAAACTTAATGGTCGTGTTAACATTGTTTTGCATTCTCTTTGAAATAATTCAGCATCTCAATTGAAGAAACCTCTATGAACTGCAGTTAACAGGAATTTAATATGGGATCTTGGCCAGCAAGACTTATCCATGAAAGAGGAGGAAAAATTGTTGTAGTGAGTGATATCTCTGGCTTTGTAATGAATCCAAGCAAGATTAATGTACCTTACCTGCTTTATTATAAAGAAAAGACCAACAATCTAGTAAATTTTCAAGATGCAGATGGCTTTGACTTGAACAATCATCTAGTTCATGAATATGATGTTCTTATCCCATGTGCTTTAGGTGGAGTTTTAAATATGTCTACCATCTTTTTCATTCATAAATTATTCTTTACTATCAAATACTTTTAGTAATCTTGCATACTTCAAAGGTTCACGTGTCTTTGTGATACAAATGTGTGGTTTGCTCTGTAAGTACATTTGAATTATAATTCTAATTTCTTTGGTAGCAGCCTCAAAAGTCTTCCAGCAATTTTTCCCCCCTATTTGGTGAGTTTCAACACTTACCCATAGTATTTTCATGTCAAATTTGAGTTACTCACTATTTGCTTATGTATGAGCAAGTTGTACGATTTATTTGTATTATGTATAATTATGACTTATATTATTATGAATTTGTGAAGTGTTCTGAACTTATTGGATATGCATGGATGTTCCTTGTGTTGATTTTAATAGTAAAACACACGGAAACGCTATTATGTGACTTGGTTATTGTTAAAGAGCACGTTAACATTTATGTGGTTTGACATAAAAATATTTTTAGAGGAACATCGATGGTCTTGTTTTTAGAAAGTATAATATGTTACCTTGTGAGTTTGTGTTACAAAGTAATCAGGTGGGTATCGGGTGTCTTGAGTGGATTTTGGTTATTTTGAATGTTTGGAATTTGAAACTGTTTTAAATTTAAGTTGGTTCTTAATTAATTGTTTGAGTTGAGAACTTGTAATATGTCTTAGTTTAGTTTCCTTGAGTTGTCATTGAATACAGTTGGTTAATGTTTAACAAGTTTTGTTAGATTTATTTTATGAAGTGTTGAATATTCGTTTTTTGGAATTCTGATAATTCTGTTGAGAAGAAATGGTTGTAGAAATTATTGGGATTGTGTTTCTTTGAATAGGTTCAAGGTAAATTTTTTTGTTTTATTGTGGTACTGTCGTTATGTTGCCGAAAATTTTCCAAAATATCAGAGTTAGTAAACTTAGCTTTAGGTTAAATTTTGATAATGGTTCCTAGTTTAGTATTGAAATTTGCAGTTACATTTTTATTTCACTGAACGAGTATTATAATTAATGTCCTAATATTGGCTATTGTAGAGTTAGTGCTTGGAGTAACATTTTTTTTTAATGGTACTCTACTTAGAATCATTAAAATTGACTAAGGGAGATATGCACATCTCACTATTGTGTATATCAAATTATATTCGAAAGAAATTTTTGTGTTTACTTTCATTTGAATTATTTCTTCATGCAGTTGTGCTAAGGACCTTGTAGTATATATGAAAGCATTGGAGGGCTGCCTCGTTAGAATTCCTTCTAATAGTTTGTCAAAGGTACAAATAGTTATGTGCATCTCTAGGAATTTTTCTTCATGCAATGTTATCTGAGATAAGTTTTTGAATCATACCATATTGGTCCTTTAATTTATTGTTTATATTTGTAGTTAGTTGAAGTAATACCATCGAAGCACTGGGGAATGTTCTTTTGATTTTTTTCATATTTATTTCTGCTCCTTTTGTATCCATCCATTTTTTTTTTTTACTTTTTTTTTTTTTGGATAATTCTCTGAGTTGCCCACATTGTTTTGGATAAAGTATTGATATTGGTAATAATCGTTTAAGTTGTTTATGAATAAAGTTTGTTATCCAGTTTTAATAGTTTTTCTTTTGTATTTGTTCAGTAAGAAGAGTTGCAAGGTGCAGTTGCCTTAGTTTTTGCAAATAAATAGGTTAGTGCATATTAGATATTACTTGTATTTTCTGAACACATCCTCTTACTTTTTTGTTTCTAATTAGTATGTTATTGCCCATTTTCCCTCTTGCTTTGTTGTTTCTAATTTATATTTTATTGTCCATTTCCGAGTTGTTTATCAGAAAATCTCTTAGTTTGTTTGTTTTTCATTTTTCTCTTTCTTGCTAGAATGTTCCTCTTGCTATGTTAATTTCTTTCTCAAGAGAACATTGCTTAGAGTGGACTAATTTTAGCATTGATGCATTCTCTGTAACAACTCTTAAAACTAATTCATATGCATAATCATGCATGAGACCCATAAGATTTACTAGAAGCCAAATCATTGAGTTGAATTTCTTTACATTGTTGAGTTGAGTTGCTAGGTTTGATAACTTTGTTTAGTTTGTGTTCGTGAGTCTATAAGATATATTGTTTATTAGGTTTAGACTTTAGAGCTCTATGTATATATTGATCAATGTAACTTGTTGATACATTACCTAGTTAAACAATGTATCACTTTCTTTGTTGTGAATTAAAATCTTTGTGTTTGTGGAAAGTTGAGTTGTATATACTAAAGCAATTGAGATTTTATTTTGTATATGTATAGGTAAAAGAAAAATATTATTGTTTAAAAAAAAGAAAATATTATTGATTTACACGTGAGTAAGAAAAAAAATGTATATATTTCTTTTTTTTTCCAATGACAAAATGATGATAGACATTTAATATCGGACAATTAATAACAAAAATTATGTGAAAACTGACATTGAAGATGATGTTCAATGTCAGTCGAACTCCAATATTAAAAATAGTATTCAATGTCGGTTGAAAAGTAACATTAAAGATAACTGACATTGAAATCTTGATTATCTATAATGTCGATTAACCGACATTATAAACCTTTTATAACATGATCTTTGATGTTGGTTTTCAACTGATATTGTACCCCTATAATGTCAATTTTAAACCGATATTAAAATCCAGTTTTGTAATAGTGAAAGTAGTCTAAAAATTTCTCTCAAGCCACTTTTTAAGGTAGTATGATATGATATCATAGATGAGTATATTGTGTCTAATTGAAATTTCTTGTTGCTTTAATGGTTAATTGACATGTATAAGATAAGATGGGAAATTGCTAGAAGCAACCTAAAAAGATTTTTATCTTTCATAGCTAGTCCCTTTTTAGAAATTCATTCAAATAGATTTTCTCAACCAAAATGAAGTCTATGTATCATTAAATCCTACTTAAAGCTTTCCCAAGATTTAAAAATCAGGTTGTGATCACGTGAGATGCATTTGGCAAATTCATTTGAATAATTTGTAAATCTATTAGAAAGTAGTATAAGATTTGAAAAGAATACATAATATTTCGAAGATTTATGTAGAATTTTCTTGTTCAACCTTATCAGATTTCACCGAGAAAATCTAAAACAATCGATAATTTTGATATATGATGAAAAGGTTAATTTTTTATTCAAATTTCGGTGGTCGATCTCGACCAGAAAGGATTGAAAAAAAAAAAACCTATTTCAGCGAATTTTCTAAAAGAGTGTTGGTTGTAAAATATTAAAATATTTGAGAATTATTTCCAATAATTTCCCGAATAAGATGTACATACTTCCAAAACCAAGCGTTCAATTCCTCCTTTAGTAATTGGTTGGTTTTTTTTATTGTTTTTATTTTAGTTTTTAGTTTTTCTTTAAATAAGTATATGTATATTAAATTTTTTTGAAAATTTTTCAAACAGAAAAAATGTCAAACTATTACAAAAATAGTAAAAAAAAGAATACTTATAAATACTGATAGACTTCTATCCGCATCTATCACATAGTACCAATGGCAAACTTCTATCAATTTCTATCATTCATAGATATAATTGACTTCTATCAGTCTCTATCAACCTCTATAAAAAAAAAATGATTAAGTTTTGCTATTTTGTGTAATTAATTTTTCTTATTTTTCTATTTTTAAAAATTTCGCATTTTTTTAATATCAATTTTTTGTTGGTCCATCAAGGAGTATTTTTTTTTTTTTAATTTTACAAGATATATTTATATTATAGTACAATTTGAAGCTACAAACTTGATTCCATTTCAATTATTCTCACTTAATAAATGAATACTTTTGATCCTTCGTAAATTTTGTCAGGAAAATTAGTTGTATAAAAAAAACTTAGTTGTAAATTTTATTATTTGCTTATATATTTAGGTGAATAATTCTATAGTGATTTATTACAATTTTGTAACTAATGTTACTATCTAAATGTTATATATCCATATATTTAAAATGATATTTATATAAATATGTTAGAATATAAGTTTAGCTCCTAAATTTTTAAAATTGTGTCTAATAAATGGTTAAATTTTTTATTTTGTATCTATTCTCTTCTTTAAAAATATAATAGATTCATGAAATTTTAATTTTGTGTATAATAATTTTAGACATATTCATAATTGTTTTATTAACATAAAAAAATTTGTGATTAACTAAATCTTAAATTTTCAATTTTGTTACTAATAGTTACATTAATATTAAAATAAATATCTCATAAAATTTACTATATATATAAAGTTAATTTTTTTTTTACTAAATATATATTTTTTTAAGTTGTTAATTTCTTTTCAAAAATAAATGAATCTTGATTCTATTCTGATGTGTGTAATTCGTGTCCCATTTTTTACCCATGATATATCTTAATAATTACATATGAATCTTCTTAAATAAAATTTATCTATTTTATTTAAAGATTTTTTTTTTATACCTCTGGCAAATTTTCTATCTCATTACCATTTTCTAAAATATCTATTTTAGTCTAACAAAATCTCCAATCATACTTTTCGGCCATAAATGTTTTTTTATTTTTTATTTTAATTTTTTGTATTTTTTTTTCTTCAGATTTGGTTTTGCATCGTTTGGTTAACTCATGTCGTTATCAGTCCAAGGTAATTTGAGCAATGAGTTCCCAACACATTCTCATCACATTCAATGGTGGAATCAATTGGGATTTTCAGATATATTACTCAAAAGAATCAACACAATACGCCTAGTTGATTAGAATTGAGAAAATTCTTTCCCTATTGTTACAAACATACAATTCATGAGGAGATAAAGAAATAGATCGAACCAATCGTCTATGTGTCATCGTTTTCCAATCTAAGGAAGATGAAAAATTACATATATTAGACATATTTTAGATTTAAATATAAAAAAATAAATCCTATTTCTTAATTCTAAATCATTTTAGATCGAAATTACGTTCCCAGCTTCCCATTTGGTCAAGTCCCCGAAATGGTCGGCTTATTGAGTCGACGACTCGGGCCACTCTCACCCATGCAAATTAAAGAACAACCCCTCATAGACAGAAGTTCATAACTCACTCAAGATTAAGATCGAGTTACATATGATCACTTGTGAAATATTAATCTCTTGTTCGGAACGAACAAAAAGAGATTAATGATTTCACGATCTAGTATTATACAAACTCATTATATGGGATACCCCTACTTGCATGTCTTCGAATGAAAGATTTGGATCACATTGTTGGTAACAATTAAAAAGTGGATAGTATCCATAGTGTCACCAGGATAAGACACCAAACTTTATCGATATACTATAAACCCTTTAGATTATTACTTGAACATGATCCATCCGTATATACTGCTCAAATTTTCATAAAATAATCATAGATTTTTATTGTAATGGATAATTCATTATTGCATATTTAATAAAATAATAAAATAATATATTAATTAATTAATTAATTAATTATAAGGTTTTAAGAATATTTAATTAATTCTAACAATATCTTTCTGAATGCAGATGAAAAGAACGAGCAATTTTATGTTTTGATTGAGAATTTTGAATGAATGGTTTCAGTAAGGGATTCAAACTGATGCAGCTGAGTGATAATGATGGGAGAAGGAGAAGGTTGAATGATTTTCTCTATTGGGAATTGAAGAAGACATTAACTTTTTCATCAACTTTTAATTTTTGCATGAAAACTCAAAATTATTTTTTCATTTAAAATGATATTTTCCTTATACACCTTTGCTATGTTAAACTAGGTTTTATAGACTCCTTGTCTATACTTAAGTATACCCAAATTTTTCTAATATTAATATAGTTTACATGTATTTATCCATAGATATGGTAAGAAATTCATTATTTACAATAAGTTTTGAGTTCTTATATAATTCCTTATTTTAAATTAGGTCTCATAAGCTTACTACATATACTTAAGAACAATCAAATTTCTTGAATATTAATATTCTCTTACATGTAATTGTCCCCATATATATATCATGAAATTCATTCCTACAATAAGTTTTGAGTATTTGAGTTTTGGCATAAGTTGATAAAATTAGTAATTGTTCGTTTTTTTTTTTTTTAATTTAATCATTGGATTCATATTTTTTACTCTCGTACACTTCCTTACATTTTAGCTACAATCACTAATCCGTAGAGTTCTTGTATATACTCAAAAACACCAACATTCTTTTTACATTAGTATCATTTTTTGCTTGTTTGTGTATATGTCTCTGAGCTGTGGATAGATGAAAATTTTAGTTTTTTTTTTTTTTTTAATATTTTTATCTATATATGGTGGATAAGATTATTTATAGCTAGATTTTGTTTATTAGATGTCATTAATTATATTGGTTATGATAGTTGGAAAAAAAATTAGAAGAGGGTAGTTTTGTCATAAGAAATCTAACAAATTCTCCTGTAATTAGATTTAGGCATTTTTACCAAAATTAACTATTTTTGTGCTTCCCCTTATTTTTAGGTCGTCCCATTCAAATGCCTCTCAAGTTCTTGAGGTTCATATTTATGATCTTTTCTGACCACAAGAATTTGGACCGAAACTGGTTCAGTTTGGTACTTTTCGGGCCCAAAATTGTTCCTGGGCCACGATACGGACCTAGGTTATAAAAAGATTGGGCTTTTGGTTTGCCTGCCAGGATGTTCGCGTGGACCTCCATCAAGGCCCATTCTCAATTTAAGTGTCACATTTTGGATGCTTCAATAAAAATTAATCTGAAGAATCTGAAAATTCCGAACAAATCCAACCCAAATATTTTTTAGTTGGGTGCCTTTGTGTTGTGTTCCTGATCCAATATTAGAAAGATAGAAATATCTCACAATCTTTGATTGATACATAGGTTACTCGTTTAATAACATGTTGGTTTTGAGAGAAATCTTCATGATTTTCTAATATGGTGTAGAGTCCGTGAAGCTTAAATGGATATTACACTAAAAGTGGAAAAACCTTATAATCTTACCCCTTTTAAAAGATAAACGAGGTTATTATTCTTATTGTTGATTTGTTTAGCTCTATGTTTATTCAATAGTTTAGGTTCGTTGTTAAATTAGGGTTGTTTTGAATGGAAAAAAAAATCATAATTCGAGTAATTGAATTGGATCTGAAAAGTGTATTAATCTGATTCAATCCAACTCATGACATTCCTATATTATATATAGGATAAAATAAGGACCTTTTAATTTTCTTTTCCAAAAGTTATTGGAAAAGTATGTCTTTCTGGAAATTAAGGAGAAGTCTCCTGAGGAGACAACTTTATCTAGTCTCTTGACTAAATTACATAACAATATTTTTAAATTTTAGTTTTTTAAAAAATATAGTTTTAGAGTAACTTTTTTCTTTTAGAAAAGAATAATGTTTGCCAAAAATAAACCCATAAAATAAAGAACACTTCACTACTCTCTTTTTTTTTTCCTTTTTTAGTTGTTGGATATTTGAGTGAGAAATAATATAAAATTGAAATTAAATTATAAACGTAGTCCTAAACATTTTAAAAGTTTTAATTTAATCCCTTCATTTAGATTTAAATTTTGAGAAATTCTTTAATTTTTTACTAGTTGACTGTATTATAGTATTTTTGAGTGGAAAAAAAGTAATTTATAAATGATTTAAAAAAAGGAGTTGTTTTCAAATATAGGAAAATGAGACAACTTATTTATAAATATAGTAAAATATCATTGTTTACCATTGATAGACCCTAAACATTAATAGATGTATATCAATATCTATTACTAATAGACCGTCACATTTGTTTCTATATTTGAAAATGTTTTTAATAATTTTCTCATTTAAAACATTTATCCTTTAAAAAATCCAACTAAATTACAAGAAACTCTCCTTAAAAAAAAATAAACAAATTATTGGGGGACTAGTTTGTAATTTAAGTTAAAAGTATATGATATTATTATAATTAGATAATGATGAAATGGAATATTAGAAGCTGTCCTAGAGTAAAAGAAAAGGCAATTGTATGATTGCTAGAAAAGACATCATGCATCTTCTTCTTTATAACAATGATGATGGAAATACCAATAATTATAAAATTAAATTAATTTGTATGTAGAATATGCTGTTTTTTTTTCTTTACAATCATTATTAAAAGCATATACTTTTTTTTTTTTTTAACTTGAAAAAGTTAAAGAAAGAAAAATATTTGTTTGAACCCACCAAAAGGGGAAAAGGCCTAACATATTTAAGTATTCTTGATGTTATGTTCTATTTATATTTAGCTTTTGCATTCTGCTTATTGCCTTTTATGGCTACAATTCATGACCATTTAATTATTTTTTTTTTTCAAATTATTGTTCTTTCTTTAATGTCTCATTATGACTCATGCAAATATATTTTATCCCATAAAGTTTCCTTTTTCAATGAAAAATTATCACATGTAATGTAGGTATGAATTTTCACATACCTACTATCTTTATTGACTAAGAAAATTAGTAGGATATTAAATTTTAAGTAGTTAACTGGATGAGACATAGCTCTTACTGAACTACCCTATATCAATCCAAATCTACCCACGTTTTATTTTTTATTTTTATCTTTTCATTCTAGTTGCATTTGTTGGAAAAATAAATTATAGTTTTTTTTTTTTATTGTGTTCATTTATAATTTTTTTAGTTCAACGATTGTGGGGTGGTTCGAACCATCATCTTTTATCTGAAAAATAATAATTGGTATTTTATCTACTGAGTCTATATTTAAATTGTTTTTGTTTCTGTTTGAAGAAAAGGTAAATTAAAGTGAAGAGGATTATTATCATTAAAATTATTATTGAAAAACAACTTTGTAGCTTTAACATTTACCCATTGAACTGATGTCTTTTAACAACAATTTTGCTTTTTATAATTTTTTTTAAGTTCAATAATTGTGGGAGTGGAAATTGAACCATCTTTTTATCTTAAAAAATGATAGTTAGTATCTTCTACTTGAGTTATATTTAGATTGTTTTTTATTTTGTTACAAAGGTAAATTTAGGAAAAGATGATTATTAACACTAAAATTATTATTAAAAAACGACTTTGTAGCTTTAACCTTTACTAATTGAACTTGTGTCTTTTAACAAGTTTACTTTTTAGAGTGCATTTTGTTTTTATCATATACAGGGTAGGGAATCGAACATCAGTCCTCAAAGTTGATAATACAAGTTCATGTCAGTTAAATTAAGTTCGTGTTGGTAGAATGTATTTAACTCAACCTCAGTAATTTTAAACAAAAGGGATAAAGTTTGGCTTTCAATGAAAACAATTGTTTTGGAGTCCAATAATTATAACAAGAGATGAAATAATGTAGGTTCCATCTGATAATGTTTTGACATTTTATTTTCTATTTTTGAAAATTAAACTTATAAATACTATTTTCACCAAAAAAAAATTCAACTTTTATTATCCATTTTATACTAATATTTTAAAAACGAACCAAGTTATAAGAACTAAAAGAAAAAGTAAAAAACTTGTGTTTTTTTTTTTTAGAATTTACTAGAAATTCAAGTGTTTCTTTAAGATATGTGAACATCACAAAGAAAATAAATATAAAATTAAAAACAAAATCCTATCCAAAGAATTATATCCATTGCCATAAATATATATATATGTATATCAAAAAATTAAATTAGATTAGAAGACCAAAACAACCTGATCAAGGCTTTGGATTGGGCATAGATAAATGATATGGCTTGATTGATTTTTAGTTGTACAAATGAGGGAAGGAAGAAAAAATCTCTCTCAATCAACTACACATCAACCATAGAATTATAAGTCATTCATTAAGATAAAGAAAAAAAGAAAAATAAGCCAATTAAAATTAGAAAGCTCCTCATACTTTCATTATTTTTTATAATGAAAGTGATTAGAATATAGAATATAGAATATGAGACAAGGAAAATTGGGTCAACTTGTTTTGTCATTGTTTGCCACAAAAGTCTAGCCACTTCCTTGCCAATTTCTTTGGCCTTCCTTTCTCCAGCTTCCTTCTTTATTTTTACAATTATTGTTTTCTTTTCATTTAATAAAAACCAATAATTTATACATTCATACATAATTTATAACTATATATTACAAAAATTTGAAGACATCAAATTCTATTGTATTTATGTGTGATTATAATTTTTTCTAGTCGCAAAGTCTATCTCGAACTTCTAACTTTTTAATTAAAGATATATATTTTAATTAATAAGGTGAAATATTCAAAAATTAATATATACATTTATGGTTTTAATAATTTTGCACTACTACAAAATTAGGCTTTAATATCAGGTTAAAACTGACATTATAGGGATATAATGTCGGTTGACAACCGACATCAAAGATCGTGTTATAAAAGGTCTTTAATGTCAATTTAAATCGACATTATAGATGACCAAGATCTCAATGTCAGTTATCTTTAATGTCAGTTTTCAACCAACATTGAATACTATTTTTTATGTCAATTTTCAACCGACATTGAACATTATTTTTAATGTCAGTTTTTCACCTACTTTTTATCAGTAATTGTCCAATATTAAATGTATGTCATCGTTTTGTCATTAAAAAAAAAAAAAAAAAATTGTTTGCATACATGTAAATCAATAGTATTTCTCTTTTACTTGTACACGCACAAAATAAAATCTTAATTGCTTGTATGTATACAACTTAGCTTTGAATAAACAAAATTAACTAATTCACAACAAAGAAAATGATAAATTGTTTAACTAAGAAACCTATCGGCAAGTTACATTGATATTGATACATAGAGCTCGAAAGTCTAAAGTTCAAGAGAGCTGGATGTCTATTTTGGAGGGTTCAAATTAGTCCAAACCTACAACCAACAACATTCCATAAGTCATACATTTTTCAAAGATCAAATACATAATGTGTTGAATCTAGAGTTCCCTAAAAAAAAACATAAAGAGACTGTGATACCAATTACTCCTTTGTTGCACTTGTCATACAAGAAAACTCAATAATTGAATAAATGGAAGACAACTCATAAGAAAAATATAGACCCGATTTCTAAACCCTAAAAAATCAAAAGTAGACCTTACTTGGACGGGTCTTGCAAAGGTTGAAATTGTATACTTTTCTACCTTGAGAATTGATGGTTGTATAGATGAAGATTGGAACTAAGTCTTGCAATCAAGAGAGAAATTAATCATTCACTCATATCCATCAAAGTATGAGACATGATGTATACATTAGATCCAAAAAATGATAATAATAACATTCAAAGTTGTTTGCATTCTTAAAGTTCTAAAGGAAACTACAAAACCAGAATACCTTTAGAAAACCAAGTACAATATGTTCACTTGTAACTTACTTGCGAGAATGGAGACAATGAGAAGAAAGGATGGAAGAATGGGTGGAGCCAAAACATAAAAGGAAGGTCAATAGGACCCTAAACTAGCAGAGACTGATATCAAAGAGATTGGAGAAAATCAAAATAATATTTCTTAGGAGAGAAAAAACAAACTCTTCATAATGAAAATCTTTGTTGTGAGACGTGCAGGGCATAATTTACTCACCAAATAAACATAACATTTCGAAACTTGAAATAGAGCAAGCTCAATTGGTTCATTCTCTTCGTGATCCATTTGGAGTTCTTGATCCTTCGCCTTCTTTTTCTACTCCTCCTCTAGAAATAATAAGGTAATGAAACTTATGAACTAAAATAAACTCCAGTATATATATCATGACTCGATAGAAACTATAAACAATAACTAATTAAGTTATGACTACCATAACAACAAGATAGTCATAGCACTCCAACACTTTAGAATAAACTAGAGTCTTAAGAATTAACTTAAATACTCCTAATTAGTTTCAAACTCCTAATAGTGATTTTTCAAAATTTATCAATTAATTCTCAAAGAAATTCGCAAGAAACCTTAAATGATGCATAGAAAACCTAGTTGTCATCTCCATCAATATATAGAAAGAAGATTATCATATTGCATAAAAACAAATGAGTCCAAATGAGAAATCTTTCACCAAGAATATCGAGTTTAAGTATTTCTTAAATTAACCAAATCGATAAATTTTATAACTAACAGCTAATCGATGAAAAAGGAAACATAAGAACATAGTCTTTATGCACCAAGAAACTTTCGTTACCAACTTCTTAAATTAACCAAATAAAACAAAATTAAACAAAAAAAACTAGGGAAATCTAGGAGCTAGTTAGAAAATCAATTTGAAAAGAATAACAACTCCGGTTGTTTTAAAACACATCAACATGCATGTAAAAAAAACTTGAAGATATAAGATGAAAACTTCCAAGTAACAGCTATCCTAATGTGTTTTCACTGGACCTTTGTTCTATTAAGCAAGAAGTTGCTTTCACATAATAACTTCGAAATAGACATTAACTTCTCAATCATATAAATCATTAAAAGAAAATATTAATCGTATAAACAAGAATTAAAGTAATGGACGCAGATAAGGATGATTAGAGAAGTATACAAGGGCTCATGTCTTACTGAAATGTTAGAAATCCAAAAAATTAATAGCAGTTAAGACATTAACATTGTAAGATCAAGAATAAAGCTTTCTGTATCAAATATATCCAATAACCTTCGAAGGCTAGTGGTAGTGTTGAAATTCCACATCAACACTTAAATTCACAAACTCAGTAGGGCAATTGTGATGCTTTGCATTCTCATAAATTATGTAAAGATCATCTTAAACAATGCTCTCACAAGGTTTCAAATTTTGAGAGGCAAAGAATGTGCCCAGTATGTTCCTAATGTTGAATTGCTAATCAAACAAAAAGGGCAATGATTGCCTCAATTTCAAGTTCCTGAGGACATGTTCCTCCTTGGAGAAAGATGAGTACCTGGAAGAAACATAACCATGAAACAATTCAAATATATCAGAGGAGAGGAGCTTTCTTGAAATTCAAGTTACAAGGGTTCATCACAAATGTTAGGATAAAAAATCTTATGTGGAATCAAATTAAAATTTCTATAAGATACCCGTGTAAAGAGTGTCTTGTTTCTTAAATCTCATAATATACTAAACTCTTCTCTTTGAGTAACAATGTGTTCAGATATGCAAATAAGAAAATTCAAACAGAACATGATCTCAAATTATGAAATCTTTTTATCACGTCGTGAAAGAATTAATTATTTGAAGTAATGCTAACATTAAGAACTATAGTAACTGTAAAACCCTGAAATTTCACCTAAGTGAATTAGGTTAGAATTTGGTTAGTAAGAAAGCTTGAAGAAGGATAAAAGAGGAGGAAAATGCCTCAAGTGTTGAAAACTAGACCTTAAAGGCTAAAACATAAGTTGTAGTTAAGTGAGGTTTTAGGAGACAAAATTTTGGCTAAGTATGGAAGGTGTGCATTGATGTCATGCATTAGAAGGAACATGTGCAAAACAATGGGAAGTTTAGGCAATGACATTGTCATTAGAGGTTAGGCAAGCTTATTGACTAAGGATGGAACGCATAAAGACACCGTGCATTACTATGAAGCACGCGGCCAAGACACCAAGCAATGAGTGTTGTGCTTGGTAAGTCCATGATGGACGCATGGTGTGGGTGGCCAAGCAATGACATGAAAGAGTTGTCTAGGTGGGAGGCATGAAGGACATGTCAAACGCAAGGTGTTGGCTGAGAGTAAGGGCATGCGACACACAAGGACTTGTGAGGTTAGGGAAAGGTGTTGGCCAAGGCAATTAGAGGTTAGTTAATCGCATGAGTGGGCGAGGCAATGCCTTTGTGTTGAAGCCATGCGATGGCTAAGACATCGTGAGTTTACGGAGGGCCTCATGGGACGTATGTGACAAAGATGGCCTAGGCAAGGAGGTTTGCATTGGTTGTGTTGTATGTGATGAAGAGCATGTGACGACCTATGTGTAAAGGACGAGCACATGAGGGAGGATGCATTGGCCAAAGAGGGTATGTGCCAAAGAGGGTCGTGCGTGGAAAGAAGTGTGCGGCCAAAGGGGAACATGTGATGGTCTTGAAGTAGCGTGAGCACAAGAAGGGGCCAAGTGTTATAATGGCATGTGTTCATGAGAGGCATGCGGCCATTAGGTTGGAGTATGCGTTGACAAGGTGTGACTTGGAGAATAAGGTTAAGTTAACAACTCATCTGGACAAGTGGCTGATCAGGGTGAGTTGAGCTTGAACCAAGGTGAGGTGGAAGCATGAGAAGACATGCAAAGTAGAGGTTTTTCATTAGCCAAGGGAGATGAAGGCACTTCAGGACAGAGGTGTCAAGGGAAAGCATTGGTAGCATAAGGGAAGGGCACTTAGACATGCGCGGAAAGAGAATGTGTCAAGCTGAGGGCAAGTTTGGACGCCTATAAATAGGGTAGCTTAAGGGGCTTGGTTTTCACAAATCACTCGAGCATTTTGAGTAATTTTAGTGGGAGAGTGTTCGAAGAAGAGTGAAGCAAGAGATTCTGGGCTGACATCTGAATTAGAGTTGTGAGGGAAGAGGAATCGACATTGGAAGTCTGAAGGCCCGAGGGATGCATAACACAACGCATACGCCCATCGTCTGTCGTTCATGCTTGCGCGCACGCCCAACAACCCCATCGCTCAGCTCTGCCCGTCTGTCCTCACCAGCGCGCGGACGCTCGTTAGCATGCACGGCCGCGCAGCTGAGCGCCCTAGCACATGCTTGCATGCATCCCGTTGCCTTGCCTCGCGAATGCAATCGCCCAACTGACGCCCAGCGCTGCGTCCTGTCCATCCTGTGTTGAGCCTAACGCCCAGCAACACCCAGCTGCACATGGCAATGCCCCTCTTACAACCTCAGTGCCCATCAGCCTACAAAATAACCTCCAAAGGCTGTATTTTGGGAAGTTAGGCCTATTTTTATTTATTTTTTTTAAGGGGTTAAGCTAGTTATTTTACTTTTGAGTTATTTTCGATTAAAATGGAATTATTGGAGGAATTTTTGGACTAATTTGGGATTTCTCTAAAAAGAAGTGGAATTTAAGGAAATCCGGGTTAGGAGCTGTGCTAGGAGAATTCTTGAAGAATAACAAGAGGGCTATGAGTGCTTTTATTATTTTCGTATGTTGAATTATATATATATGATCTTATATAAATATAAAGTTTGGAAAATTGGCATGATCAGAAAATATGTTATCTTTATTTTATTAGTTAATGTGATTTATGTTGTTCTGTTTGTTGTGATTTGCATTGGAAGCTAGAACTGTACCCTAGGAAATTGTTAGTGTGTCTATAGCACGTCTAACGAGATACTGTCAACATGTGCACATTCGGCGAGCTATAAGGGTATAAGGATTTTTTCCACATTATTCATATCGGGAATACTCGAGGAAATGCATGATCATATCAAGAATATCCAGTTACCAGGCTGGAAGGGTTGCATTATTATGTGTGATGATTGTCTTAGTGTGAAAATTGTTTTTCCACAAATGTGTTCCTTAAACAAAACTTGTTTTCATTTGAAGAGTGCCACTCACCTGGGCTTTCTAGCTCACCTTTTCCAATGTTCTATTCCCCCTCCCCTCCCCCAGGTAGCGGGAAGCAGAACATTCTGGGAAAAGCCACCCAAGGTCTAGAACTACTACTCTCTCACAGTGCGAGACTCGGATTGGGTTATCGTGAAAGTCATTAGGATTGTTAAAGCTAATATTGTATAATAGTACAAACCTTTGTAACTGTTCATAAAAATTAATTAAGTTATTACTTATTTGCTATTTGTGAATTAGTATTAAGTTAGACGGTTAGTATCACAAGGGTGGTATTAACTGTCTTCACGTCTTCTTTCGAGTCTGGGAGACAAGGCTCGGGAGGGGGTGTGACAGTAACAGGCATTAAAATTTTCATATTCAACTGAAGATTGAAATATTACTTATTGGAGCCTCACTAGAATGTGAGTAAATGTTCAGAGCCTCACAAGTTGAAATGTTCCTGAGGACAAATTGCTAATAATAATAGTGATAACACAAATTGAAATGTTTATAGCCTTACCAGACTGCGAGTAAATTTTTCAATCTCAATTTTCAAACTCAACAACGTTTCTGTCTCATAGATGAAACTGGAAAATAAGCCAAGATGATTTAACCCTAACCGCCGTAATTTATTTACATAAAAATGAAATTGGAAGACAAACATCTCAACCCTAGCCATCGACCTCATTGGCGCATCCTACTTCTGGTTAGAGTTGCACCGTCGTAAGTATTCCAAGTTGTTCGTCCAGATCCGTGCACGATACCTCCATCCAAATCCATGCACGACACCTTTGCCTAAACCTGACCATCCGCGTCACTCCATGTATTGATCTAGAATGAACATACAAAGAGAACAACTTTCAAATCTCTGATCTGAGAGAGAAATGAGAAATGTGTGAAGAGAAAAACTTTTAGATTTGGAGCGAACTTGAAATAAAGCTTGACAATGCTAGAAGAAGTCAATCTCTCAGATCTGAACAGGGCTGGTACGAAGCTCGGGCTGGAAGGAGTCGTCGTCACAGATCTGGATGGAAGAAGCTTGCACGCAAATAGATCGATATGAAGCTCATAATGGCATGGACGACACTGAACAACGTGGACAACATTGAACAGACGTCGAGAAGACGAAGATGATGGGCTGTGGAATGAAGATTGTGAAGGTTGAGGGAGAGGACGTGGGTTGTGTGGGGAGAAAGGGTTTGGAGGAGATAAGTAAGAAAAGAGAGAGGAAAGATATTGAAATGGAAGAGAGGATATATTTTCACTAAAGGGAAAAAAAACCAATAGGTATCTACAATGTCGGTTTTAACCCGACATTGTAACCGACATTAAAGATTCGCTTTTTTTATTAAAAAAATATCGACATTATACATCCGTTTTTACTTTTTTTTCCACCGTCATTAAAGCCCAAAATTCTTGTAGTGTTGATATCATTGGTTTTTTTTACATAAATATGCATGTAAATGATTATAAAAGAAAAAAAAGATAATATTAATTTATGCCCCTACGCTTTGGGATCATATCAATCTAAATTCTAAATTATTAATAAATGTATCAATTTAAACCTTAAATTTTCATAAGTGTATCAATTTATACTATTCATTACGTTTTGTTTGGACAAACATCAATTATGTAAGCTTTATGATTTTATCAATTAAATTTCTAAACTTTCATAAGCAAATCATTTTATACTTAATTGGGATTTTATTTTAAATTCAACGACGTATTAATTTTAATTGCCTATTTTTTTTAATATGACGTTTAAGGAAGTATACGCATGAGTAAGAATTGATATATGGACGAGATTTTCAAATGAAATCTTTATAAATTGTCTAAATTGATTAACTTATTACAATTAGGAGTTTAATTAAAAATAATTATAAGTCTCACATAATATTTTTCTCACGACATTTGAAAAAGTGTGTAAATTAATACATTTAGAAAATATATTGTTTAAATTGATACAGTCTTCAAAATTTAGATATATAAATTTATTTTTTTAAAAAAATACTAAAAATAAATAGATAATTTTTAAAATAAATTTAACTCAGTGATAATTGACATGTAATAACACACGAAAGACTTCCCTTTATTGTACTAAATAAAATAAAAAGAAAATATATAAATACACAACAATATATTCGCATAGTCAGCTTCTTATTATTGAGTATCTAATTCTACCTTATCTGCATTTATTTATACACCGCCTATTTATTGAAAGCATTATTCCTTTATAGAAATAGATTCTAATTTTTCTTATGAATATTTTATTTTTACAATTTATTGATAAAAAATATTACTATTTGAGGTTAGAGTTTGATTTTGGGAAGTTGTTTTTCATGAGTCTCTTTAAGAAATATCTTCAAAATTGGCCTCTTGTTATATGATATTAATAACATAAAAATGTTAATAACTTTATTTCAATTGAAAAAAAAAAAAAGAAAAAAAAAGAAACAAACAAACCTTCTATCTTCTATCAAAGGAGACCATAATTATAAATCATTGCATTCTATTATCATTGGAAAACTACTTTCTTTTTAACAGTACTAAAGGACAATTAATTTTTCACAACAATTTTTATGAGGTTAGTTTTAAAATGTATGTTTTGAAAACATAACGATGAAATACATCTATTTTTTCAAATTTAGAAATTAAAAATATAATTTTTCTTTTTTAATATGTTTATGAATATATTAATGTGGACAAGTATTAAGCCTACATTTATAGAATAAAGTAGGTATAAGTTAACACATATGTAGTGATAAAGTTATAAGAACAATAAGAGTTGTCAAGGTGAGCATAGTAATTGACATATATTCGTCAAAATAAACAGAACTTAATTGATATAAAACTTGTATTATTGATTTCGAGAGTGAACGTTTGATTCCCTCACTACAAAAACTGTCTAAGAAAGGAAAAAAAATATATATACTCTTTTTCTCTCGAAATCAAAAGGATCAAATTCTCATACTCTAATTATTGTAAATATCATAAGAAAATAATAATCAAGCACTTTTGAACAAATTGTTTAAATTGATATCCTTTTGAAATTTACTACTAAACATATATCCTCATTAACAACATGAATTCTAACTCTATTTTTCACTTTGCTTTTAACTTTTTTTTTTAATTATTAACCAAAGAAACTTCGGAACATTTGTTTCAAAACTTTATAAGAAAAATGTGTATTTATATTCTAAATATTAAAAATTGTATCAAGTAAAATTCTAAATTAATGGATGTACTAATTTAAACCTAAAACTTTTATATATTTGTCAATTTATACCCTCTATTACATTATTTTGAATCAATTTAGACTTTCAATTAGGATTTCTTTGTAAATCGTCAATGCATTAATTTTAATCATCAATTTTACTCATTTATCATTTGGAAAAATTTACATACGTTTCAAGAATAGGTATATTGACGATTTTTAAATATAAGATTAATAAATGATGTAAATGGATCCATTTCAATTTAAACTTCTAAATTTCAAACAATAAATGCAATTTTAACTTTTTGTATCCTTAGAAGTTAGAACATTACCACGAACAAAAAAGGATAACAATGATGTGTGTATTCTAATCATTAATTTTTGGAAAATCCACGTCATCCAAACCTCATCTCCTCGAGAGTCGAAACTTTTTCTAACTAAAAAAGGGCCAAGAGGACGACTTATTTACATAAAATACCACTATGGGCCCTTATGGGCTCAGTGGTGGGACCCACAAGGCGTGATCTCCAAGAAGAAGGCCCAGAAATGGGGCCCAAAGAACTTTAAGAAAAAGAAAGTCCCACACGTGTGAAACACCTTCGCACAAGCGCCATTAGTCATACACGGTGTGCGCGTGGCTTTGACCGCGTCTTCTAAGAACCTCATCATTGACCATTCCCAATTTTCCTCGCATTACTTTTGTTTTATTTATTTATTTATTTATTTTTAAGTTGAAAAAAACACTAATTAACGGATAGTAATTCAGATAGTTTGATAATTATTTTATTTTTTATTTTTAGTTTTTGAAAATTAAATATATATTTTTTTATTTTTTTCAAGAATTTACATCTTTTTTATGTAAAAGAACTAAATTCATAGTCAAATTTTGAAAAATAAAATCAAGTTTTTTAAAAATAAATTTTTAGTTTCCAAAATCTGAATTGGTTTTAAAAATACTCTTAAAATATACCCAACAAAACTTGGAACCAATGGATGAAGTAGAATTTTTGTAGATTTAATTTTCAAAAATTAAATAGTTATCAAGGGACCTTTAATTTATACACTTTCAATTTTGTGATAATTTAGTACTTGAACTTAAGTAAGTAAAAGTTTATTTCTTGCTTAACAATTTTTAACTATTTAGTCTTTATTGTGAAAAATATTATTAAGATTTATTGAACTTTCTTACCAATGTAGATGGATAAACTAATCAAATTCAATATTTTTTATAAACTATAAATAGAGACTCGGATGTTACGTAATAAAAATTGACACTTAATTTGAAATGATTTTTCATGATTGAAACTAGTCTATTATAAATTTGAAAGTATAAAAAAATATATTGTTACAAATTTAAAAGTTAGATATTAAATCAATACTAACTAAAGTTTATTGAAGATTAAAATGTTATTTCTATAAAAATCTAGGACCAAAAAATGTGATTTTAACCTTTATTTATTCATCAAGACATTATTGTAAATTGTTAATATAAAATTCCTTTTCAATGACTAGGCAAAGCCTTTCTCTATAATGTTTTTTTAAAACTGGATTGCTAGGTGTGACATTGACTCCTTTTCTCTAAATACCCTTTTTTTTTTCAAGAAAAATCAATCTTTTTAATCTTGTATTATAATATAATTATGTAATTAACTTCTACTTCTATAATGCATATTTGTTCGAGTATTGATATGAATGTTTTTAAACAAATATTTTTTGTAACAACATAAGTTCTCCGATAACTTAAATGATGATGTCTTTTTGAAAATGATGGCATTGTTAGTGGATAATTGATTTATTTCAAGTAAAGATGATGTTTTCTAGTTGAGAAAATAAATTGGATAAAGTTTGAATTTGTTATTCATAAAAAAGATGCCTAAATTATTTGAGTGAAAGCTACATATAAAGAAAATGAAGTAATTTAAGGAATATGACAAGTTTCATTTTGGGAATTTGTCTAAAAAAACGTCTCACCATTTTTAAGGTATCAAATATATTTATGAACTTTAATTCCTTTTAGTATATTAAAACTTAAATTTTATGTCTAACAAGTTTCTGAACTTTCAATTTTATATTTAATATATGTCTGATATATTTTTTTAAAAAAATTGAGATTGATTTGTCAATTAAATAATATAACCGTAACATTTCAACTTTGTATCTAGTAGGCTTGTGAATTAAAATCAAACAACTAGATCAATGACTTTATACCTAAAATAAAAATTCAAATATCACAAGACACAAAGCTAAAAGTTTTGAAATTTACTCAACAATTTTTAAAGTTAAGAAACTAGAAAAATACAAACATACAAGATCTTGTTTAATCACCATTTAATTTGTTATTTTGTTTGAAAATTAAGTTTATAAGCACTACCATTTTCTTACCCTTATTTTAACATGGTTTAAAAGAACTTTTTCTATTTTTACAAATTTGGTTAATTTTCAAAAAAGAAAGAAGCATAATTGTAAAAAAATAGAAAAATGATTAAAAATAAATTGGTTATCAAAATAAAATATTGTATTAAATGTTTTTCTAAGTTGAAGAACAATATGGGACACTACGATTCTAAATTTGTATTTTCGTTTCTTTTAAACAATAATATATTAGGCGAACAATCATCTTGAAATTGGCACTTGAATTTTTTTTCTTTCCAAACGGATAGGATATGAGTTTTTTTGGGTTTTTTTTTTCTACAAAATCTAGGAAATTGTAGAATTTAGAACAATTTTAATAAATGTTTTTAGAATTTTTAAAATTAATGTTTAAAAATACAACTCAACCAATTAATTTTTGAAAAGCATTTAATTGATTACTTTCATTTAAAAAATTCAAATTAAGTCCATCCTAAATTTTGGTAGCTATAAAATATTGTGAAAACATGAATTATTTTCATAATAAATAGTACTATTTAAAAACACTGGTTAATTTGCTATCAAATCAATAAGGTAATCATAGTGTTTTTAATGAAATGATTTCCTTTATTTTCCTTTTTGGTTGTGGTAAATAATTTTTGTTTACTAAGAATGTTGCCACAATTCAAATTCCAATTATTTCTTAATCCATTTTGTTACTCCTTTCAAATCCTTCCACTTTGGTGGACAAAAAGCAATAACTTTTACAATATTGTGATCGAGGAATTAAATTGAGTGATAAACTTAAATTATATAGAATTCGCATACTTTTGATTAATCAACTATATATAAATATAGTAAAAATGCAAATGAATTTGCTAGTTAGATTAGGTTTTGGTAATTAAAAAGAGCATAGATCAATTGAATTCTCTCGATCTCTATTGTACTAAAAAAGAAAAAAGATTAAGTCTTGGTACATAGTTTAAACCTCCAAAGTAAGCATAATGTAATTAACATAAAGTATTTAGGGACCAAGAGGTTTGTAGTTCAAATTCTCTCACTCAAGACGTAAATCTTGTACATCAATTTCAAAGTTGGAAATTCGATTCATGCACCTACATATTATCAAGAAAATAAAATAAATAAATAAATAGAATAAAAGACGAGTTAAATACTTTTTTTTTTGTGGGGGAATAAATTTTGACCTTATAAATTAAACTTATCAAATTGTACCAATTTTAATCTTAAAACACGGGATTTGTGCAAATATTGTTAGATTTAACTTTGTCAAATTGTACCAATTTTAATGTTAAAACAGAGGATTTGAGCAAATATTGCTAGTCATTTGAAATTGACTGCTCCTATACTCTTAGACGGTTTTAATAGGACCCCAATGGGGAGTATTGAGTCTCGTCGGCTCACAACTCTATGTGGATGCATTCTTCCTCTACATCACACTTAGAAGATAAACACTGACGCTGCTTGGAGCCCTAGTCATTATGTGGGTGAGTTGGATTGGGTGCTTCGTGATCATCCCGATCATGGTTGTCTCTCTAAAATGAAGTTTATCCTAAAATGCTATGAGATTAAGTATCTGGAAGCTATGGCAATTAATTAGGGGCTTGCAGTTGTCCCAACGTCTTGACCTTGGAACAATCATTGTGGAATCTGACTGTTTGGAGATGATTGATCTTCCAAGTAATATGACCATCAATATATAAGAGATTTCTTATCTGATTGAGGATATTTTTCTTATGGCCCATGATTAAGGAGACGTCTCCTTTAGCGCATTCTTCCTGCGAATAAAGACTTTTCTCTCTTCCATACTCCTTACCCTCAGTAGTTTTTTGTTTTGTTGTCTCTTGACTGTTTTCTTTAGTTTGTTGTTGTTATTGTTTTTGTCCCAAAAAAAAAACGTTACATTTTACTTTTATCAAATTGAAACTTAGATATTCAGTGTTCCAATGTTAACCTTAATTTTTTTTATAAAAAAAAAAAAAAGAGAATGCAATTTTAACCCTTTATAAATTCCCACTCTACTTATCGTTAAAAAAAGAAGTATCGTCTTATGCGTTAAATATTGTATTATAAGGTTAATAAAATTTTAGAGAAAACCGTCACAGTAGAACTAAACTTTTTGTTCAAAATTATGAATGTTGACAAAGTTATTCAATAGTTAATTTGTGCCTAAAGCAAAATTACCTTTTGTAAAATATTTTATTTAATTGAAATTAACAAGTTTCAAAGATATTTATAATTCTTTTCTTAAAAATAATGGGTGAATTAGGGAAAATTGAACTCTTATTTAAGAATTACTAAACTTATTCAAGATTAGGATCTAACTTAATAAAATAAAATATTTTAATCTGTAAATTGATACAACTGGACGAGTTTTGGGCAATTTTTTTTTAAATTTATTTCCTTAAAAAAAAAAAGTATAGATGTAATATATTAATGACATTCACAATGATGTAGGAAAGATGTGACTTTTTTTTTCTTTAAAAAATGGATATTTAAATATTCTTCAGTTTAAGTCGATTATGGTGCTAAAAATCCTCGCGACACAAAGATTAGACAAATTAAATAATTTTAGTTGATAAATTTAGGGGCAAATTTTGATTTTTCTTCTTAACAAAAAACATGGAAAAAAATATATAGATATAAGATATTATGACATTCATAATGATATAGAAAAAGATGTGACTTTTTTTAATAAATAAAAAAGAAATGGATATTTAAATATTTGTCATTTCAAGGTGATTATGGTGCTAAAAATGCTCACAATACATAGATTAAGCAAATGAAAATTGCAAAATGTCACTAATTGATAATGAAGTTATGAATGTGAAAGCAAAGAATATTTTTTAGTTCTAATTTTAGATTGATCTCCAAATAATTTTTTTTTCTTCCTAACAATAGTGTGTTTAATGTTAATGGCTAATATGTTAATTAGGAAATTATAAACTTATTAATCCTACGGATTAGGTTTCATTAAATCATCCTAATCCCATGGCCAAGTTTTTGTTTGTTCATATGAAATTTCAATTTAAATTGATTTGATATTTAAGTTTTGATATATCAAAAGATTCCATTGTTGTATAAAAATACAAACAAAGAAAAGGAATCACCAATTTTTCTAATTAATTAAAGTGTTGTACTTAGTTCAATGTGACAGCATTAATTATATGATTAATAAATATAAATAATTCTACAATTTCCTTGTAGTTAATGGCATGAATCTAGTGGTTTCATTTGTTAATTAATTCTAACAGCCTTTTCTAAATATAGATTAAATTAAAATAAATTAATAGGGTCCCTTGTAATCATTTACGGCGCCTTTGGTAATCATTTTATTTTTAAAAATTAAGCCTGTAGGTACTATTTCCACCCCTAAATTTCTTATGTTGTTATCTACTTTTTTTATCAATTGTTTAAAAATCAAAACCAAGAATTGAAACATAAAAAAATAACTTTTAAAAACTTGTTTTTGTTTTCAAAATCAGCCTAAGAATTCAACAATTGTACTTAACAAATATGCAAATCATTGTAAGAAATGAGAAGAAAATAAGCTTAATATTCAAAAACCAAAAACAAAAAAATGAAATGGTTACCAAACAGGGTCTTAAAAAAAAATTAAGTCCATAGACATGTTGGATTCAGGAAGCATGTTGCAGAAGTAAAATAAGATCATTAAGCATTCTAATTCATAATTTTGGCTTTAAACTAAGCATGCTCATAAACTAAAAGAAAAGTTTCAACACTAACCTTTGAAATACCTTTGATTCACGATCTTCAACTGCAATCTCCTTGATTTCTGCTCGTGAATCACCACATGGTCTTTTCTACTATCCTCTTGGTGCCTTGGATTGAGTTGTATGACTCAAAATAAGCTTGGATTAAGGGAATAAAGAGGAGGAGGACTGGTTTATCTGCTGGTTGAAGAACAGTTCTTCAATCACTATTTCTCAGCAAAATTTCAGTCGATTGCCTGCCCTATTTTCACTCAAATTTCAAGTTTATATTGCATGACTTTCATGCAAAGAGACATGCATGGATTACCGCAGCTGCTTGAGAAATTGTGCTGAAATATAATAGAATTATGTGTGAGCTAGTTTGAAAGAAAGTGGGAAAATCCCTGTTTTGGGATTTTTCAATTTTCTTAATTCTTCCAATTTTGAAACAAATTTCAAAATTACAAATTAATTTCAATTTTTTATTTTACATTTAAAAATGAAATTATATTAATTTTGTAAAATCTAATTCAAAATTAATTTTTCTAATAAAATTAATAATTAATTAAACAATTTAATTAATTCTAATTAATTTAATATCAAATAATAAATTAATTAATTACCAATTCCACTATCACCATGAATCCCTATTCATGAATTTAATATTTAAATTATATTTAAATATGAGTTGATTCTTCAATTATTTTTAATTCCAAAATTAAACATGTAATTATATCACATATAATTACCAATTCTCTTTAATTCTAATTTGAACGTTTCAAATCAACTTATCACGCTACTCTAAGGTTAATTCGTTTATGAGCTAGTAGGGGGACCTAGTGGACCTACAGATCATGGGCTCCAACGATTCGAGATTAATTGACTAAGCTCTGTACACCGAATTAACCTCATTCATTAACTAGTGGGTCACTCCACTCCGTAGTTTCATTAACCTCATTCATTAACTAGTGGGTCACTCCATTAACTATCTACCTTGTCTTACCCCTGAAATGGGAGGCTTATTGAGCTAGCGCTGTTGAGCCAACTCTCAGCTATGCAAATCTAAGGATAATCCCGAATAAACAGGAGTTCATAGTTAGCTCAGGATTCAGGTTAAGTTACCTAGGTCATCGTTGTGAATTAATTAGTTTAAACAGTAAACAACATTATAAAGTAAGAGTGACTTATTTCGTGGTTCGATCTTATGCAAACTCATTGCACATGACACTCTTACTCCTCATGTCATGACATGTACGAATTAGGATCACTTCGTTTGTAGCACTTTACAACTTTTTATAACAACTACAGAGTGGGCCGCATCCAATAGTGTTACCAGAATAAGGCACATAACCTTATTCATATACTACAGATCATTTTGACTATTTATTCGAACCTGATCCACTTTTATGTCTCGACATAAAGGTCAAGTACTCATATATTAGTCATGGATTTTTTAGTTTATTAGATTTATTTCTAAAAAGAAATAAGCAATTCATATATTTAATAACAACTTATTGAATTATCAGAAATAAGTTTATTGTTTACAAATCCCGAGTTTTAGGACATAAATTCCAATAAGACACTACTTCCACCTCCAAATTTCTTCCTTTATTATCAAAATAGGAGTGGTAATATTATATCACTAGTGTCAGATTGAACTTTTTCTTACCAATGGTTTAAGAAAACCAAGCCGAACTTTGAAAACTAAAAAAATAGCTTTTAAAAACTTGTTTTTGTTTTTGGAATTTGTCTAATAATCCAATCATTGTACTTAAGAAAGATGCAAATTATTGTAAGAAATGGAGAGGAAATAGACTTAATTTTCAAAAACCAAAAAACAAAATGAAATGGTTACCAAACAGGGCTATTGAAATTTCAATTATGTCTTAAAAAAATTTCTAAAATCTAAAAAGTATTGAAATAAGCTCTTAAATTTTTAGGGTTAGTCCTTGCACTTTCCGATTTGGTATTGACCTTTCAAAAATTATCTAGTTGTTTCGTTCACGAATCAAGAGGCTTCACCAATTTTTTGGATCTACGATTTTGATTCCTCTGATCAAAAACAACTTAACACCCTAAAAAGATTTCACCAATATTCTCCTTGGGCTAGTGAGGTAGGAGGAAGTTAGGGAGAAGATCTCTCCCACTCTTATATAATTCCCCGAGTTTATTACAACTAATTTATTTTAAATCAATATTTATTTAATTAATAAATTATTTATTTAATTTAATAACAACATATTTATTTAATTTAGAAAATAAATTAAATCAAATAATTAATATCTCATATTTAATTAAAGGTACATTATAATCATATTCTAATACATCTCTCTCATAACCTATAGTTTTAATTCAATTAATTTAATTTAATTCTTTAATCATTAAATTAAATATCATATATTTAGTTTCACCTTATAATTGAATCACATTCAATTATTTTTCTCTCATATTACCTATAATATTAATGTGCATTTAATGCGCATTAATATTTAACCTATAAATTTAATATGAATAGAATTCATATTAAAACTATAGGTTAAATATTAATGTGAATTCTATTCATATTAAATTTAATATTTGAACTCCTTTAAATATTTAATTTTCCCACAAATTAAATTTGAATCAAATTCAAAATAAATTTATATTATAAAGTTTAATTAATTATAATGTATCACAATACATTATATACTTTCCCTTAGTAAATTTGAATATTTCAAATTACTTTAATTACCTCAATACCCTTTTATGAGCTACCAGTGAGACCTAATGGACTTATAGATCAGAAACTCTGACGATTAGAGATTAATTGGCTAAATTCATTAACTAAGTTAATTGATATTCGTTAACTGTGGGTACACTCTATTATAGATCCATAGTTGCACTCTTCTCACTACAGATATATTTATGTGTCCACGAATATTGATCAGTAACAACAAGTTAGTCCTTCATAAGTGTTCGTAACATCAACTGGGTCAAATTATCATTTTACCCCTAGATTATCTTTGTATTCTTAAGTATCAGTGCTCCTCTAACGAATAACCTGTTTATGGTCCAACCATTAAACAAAAACCACTCTCAGGCTAGTGAAGGGTAGGGTCTTTGTTTAAGTCCCATAGACACCACTTAAGGGAACACTCATCTACTTACCTTAAAGTCAGGAAGGAGAGAATTTCATCTCGTGAAATTATGTTCCAAGCTCCCCACTCGGTCTCGTCCCCAAAATGGTAGGCTTATTGAATCGGCGAACTGGCCACTCCCATCCATACAAATTAAAGGATAATCCCTCGTGAACAGGAGTCCATAATCCACTTAGGATTGAGACTATGTTGCCTGGGTCATTCTAGTGAAACAGAAACCTAAGTAGTCAATGGAGTTACAGCTAGAGGTTACTATTTCATGGTTCGGTCTTATGCAAACTCATTGCATAGGATACCCCCACTCGCATATCCCCTACATGAATGCGTTGGATCATTGCATTTGTATCAAATACAAAGTGGGTCGTATCCATAGTGTCACGAGAATAAGGTGTCTAGCCTTTTTCATATACTATAGACTCTTTAGGTTGTATCTTGAACATTGATCCCCATATGTCTCCACATAGAGTTCAAGACTCATACATTAGTCTAGGATGTTAGTTTATTGGATTAGGATTGTTTAAACAAGATAAAACAAGATAAAACAAGATAAGCAATAATTATTTATTGTAATAAAGATTAATAACACTTTATTAATGATCAGTCAAATGTTACATTTACTATCTATGAGTTTTAGGGCATAAAATCTAATAAACTCCCACTTGAGCTAAAACTTTAGTTAGTGGGATGTATATACAATAAATGATCTAAAGGTGGAAATGTCAAATGTTTGGGAATGTCCTAAAACTCGCAGTTCGTAATTTTGAACATATTCTATTTGCAATAGAAGAATTATTGAGACTTCATTCAATAAAAGTATTATTGAAATTGTATTATGCTATAATAAAATCCAATAAACGAACCCATGACTATATTATGAATACTAAAACTTTATGTAGAGACATAAAAGAAGGTCAATTTTTAGTATATAGTCAAAAAGGTCTATAAATATATGGATGAGGTTGGGCACCTCATCCTGGGGACACTATGGATGCGACCCACTTTGTATATTGATACAAACGATGTGATCCCAAAATCGTTCATGTGGAGACATGCGAGTGGAGGCATCCTATGCAAAAGACGTTTGCATAAGACCGGACCACAACATAGTCATTTTTCTTTCTAACAACGTTTACTGTTAAAACAGACTATTTCAAATCGATGACCTAAGATAACTTAATCTTAATCCTGAGCTAACTATGGACACCTATTTATTCGGAATTATCCTTTGATCTGCATAAATGGGAGTGGTTCAACATCATCGTTCAATAAGCCTCAAATTTTTGGGATAAAACCAGATAGATAGTTGGGAACATAGTCCCGCAAGAAAGAATTCACTTCTACCCTTCTTATGGTTAGCTGATAGGTTGTTCCCTTAAGTACTGACTTCTGGACTTGAATAAAGGAGCCTCGTCCTCTCATGACAGAGAGGGATATGGTTTATTAGTTGGATTATAATTCATTTGTTCAATAGAGGATCAATGGAGACTTAAGCAGCTATATGTATTTACACGGATAAAACGGTAATTTTGACCTAGCTGTCAATACGAACGACCTGTGAAGAATCAACTTACTGATTATGGTTAATCAAGTGGACAAAAATATATCTACAGTGAGGAGAGTGCAACTACTGAGTTATAGTGGTATGTCTCGGTAGTTAACGAATATTGATTAATTCGGTTTAAAGAGTTTAACCAATTAATCTCAAACCATTAGAGCTCATGATTTGTAGGTCCATAAGGTTCCTCTACTATCTCGTAAAAGGATTAAACCTTAGATTAGAACATTGAGTGGATTTGAAATGTTCAAATTCAAATTAGGGTCTAGATAATTATATTCAATATAATTATCGTTTAATTTTATTGAAATTAAACGAATTTTTTTAGAGTTCAAAATATTTAAATATTGATTACATGAATAGGGATTCATGTTCAAATTAGGTATTTTATTAATTTAATATTTGATATTAAATTATTATTATTTAATTAATTAAAAAATTTTAATTAATTATTTAAAATAAATCATTTTCAATTTATATAATTCAATTTCATAATTGAATTTTTGTTTTTTGTTTAATTTGATTTTAATAGAAAATTAAAATTGAAAAATATTTTTAAATGGATTGTGGATTTATCCCACATTATCCATTAATCAACACTTAAATTAATAGGTTTTGAAGTGTCAAAACCTCAATTAATTGCATGGTCAATTAGATTAAATACTTTAGATTTTAGTTGAATTAATTAACATGCAAATCAAAATTGTGAAAAATTAGGCTAAGTGCGAACAAGAGTGTACCTCAGCTGGCATAGTGCTCGTACAATCGACCTCGAGGTTTTGAGGTTCGAGTCCCCCATCCCACACTTGATTCGGTGAGCTTCTGTGTATTTCATGTTTACTCTAACAAAATGTATAATGTATATTACATGAAAAGTAAATATACAAATATAATAAATTAGAGCATCCTTGTACCCATTACACATCTCAACACTTTCCCTAGATTATACTATATACATGTCTCATAGACTTAGACTCTCTAGATGGCTCTTAAACACTTTAGCTGAGAAAGCCAAGCGATCTTCAACGATCACGTCTCCTCGTTGCACTATCTCCCATATTAGGTGATACTTTCTCTCTATATGCTTTCCTCGTTTATGGCTGCAAGGTTCTTTCGAGTTGACTACTACCCCACTGTTGTCATAGTATAATGTAATGGGCAAGTCCATATTTGGAATAACTTTCAAATCTTTTAGAAATTTCCTGAGCCAAACTGTTTCCTTAACTGCTTCACAAGTAGCCACATACTCAGCCTCCATAATGGAGTCTGCTATGCATCCCTGCTTGATACTTCTCCAAACTACAGCTCCCTCGTTTAGGATGAACACTGACCCTGGCATAGATTTCCTAGAATCCTTGTCAGTTTAGAAGTTAGAGTCGATGTACCTTATAGGGTCAAATCCTTAGCCTCAAACACCAGTATCTAGTCCCTTGTTCTCCAAAGCTACTTGAAAATGTTCTTAACCATCGTCCAATAGTCACCTTGGATTGGACTGGTACCTACTAACTATTTTCACTGCATAACATATGTCAGGCCTAATGCAAAGCATAAAATACATTAAGCTACCCACTGTTGAGGCGTATGGAATACGTCCCATATCCTCAACATCTTGAGGTGTCTTAGAATATCGTTCCTTAGACAACTAAACCCCATGCCTAAAAGGTAATAAACCCTTTTTGAAGTTCTACATCGAATATCGAGCCAACATTTTATCGATTACGTACGTGAATTAGGCCCTTGCTCGGGGTCGGTTAAGATTCCCGGTTGAGGAAAAAAAACCTAAGCCTCGTATGTATTACCAATCGGAACTCTTTATTGCCCTAGACCCAAAGACCTTGGCTATGAAAAATCTGAGGAATAACCCTTAGGAAAAGAGTTCAATTGCTATAACTCTGCTCCCCCCCCGCTAGAAAGACTTTCTTACTTAGCTTAGTTCCTGTCTCTTATACACATCTAGATGTGTATAAGAGACAGGCTTATACCTTTTTCTTTCTTCTTCCGCACCCTGTTCAAATCATCAATTCCATCAGTTCCTGGTTCGTTGGTACCAATTCAATCTTCGGTCACATCGGTCGCAGAATAAATTCCCTTTCTTTATGATCCGGAATCCATATACCTTTTGAAAAAAATTCATTCAAATAGGAATGCTTTCAAAAAAAATATTACTGCTACTATTTAGATTATGTTAGCAAGGCTAATAACAGCAACAGCAACTAGTTCATTTACGGATACACTACACTAGTAAAGAAGAGAAAGTATTTACTTAAAGCTACTAGAGCAACTGCTAGTATTTCATTTTCCAGATTCGGGAAGGAATACGAATGGTTTATGCTTTTGATTATACTGTTTACTTTGATCCTAGAAGAAGAGTTTGACTTTCTACCTCTACGGGGGTACACATTATCTTGCCTATAGATCAACAACTATGAATAGAATAGTGTCTGGCAAAGTCGTCCCCTCTACTGATCGAACCCCCTTTCTCTAATAAGTCGGAGGTCTTCGTAAACATGTTAAAGGGCTCCCGTCTTCGGCGGGTGTGGACGTATCGAATCGAAATAAGATCTCAGATTGACATCTTGATACAGTGATTTACCATAATAATAAATAGAGTCAATGGCGACTCCGCCGTGGGAAGAGCCCAGCTGGAAATATCCTTTTTGGGGTAGAAAAGAGCTCACGCTGCTTCATAAATGTCAATATTTTTTTTCTTACAATCCGTAATGATTTGGATCCCAAGAACGTACTGCGCCTCTCCCAAATCTTTCATTTGGAATTGGACTGCTAGCGAGTTTTTCACTTCTATAAGGTATCCTACTATTGGAGTTAGCATGCAATTAGCAAAAGAAAAAAGAATCATTAAGCACTCTAATTCATCAATTTAAGCAACTAAAAAAACATGTTCATAGAATTAAAAAGAGGGTTTCTGATATACCTTTGTAAAACACCTTCAATCCACAAAGTCAACTTGATTCTTCACTTCAAAAGGATGTAGACCACCACTTGATCTTTCCTACTATTCTCTTAGATCTTAGATTGAATTGTGGGGTTCAAAATGAGTAGGAATTTAGAAAATTATTGAAAAGGAGAAGTCAGATTTTTTGGGTTTGTTGAAGAACTCTTCTTCTTCAAACTAGCCAGCATTCAAAATTGCATGAGCCCCTATCTGAGCTCAATCTTGCTCAGTTTTGTGCAAGTCATTCATGCAACTTATTTACATAAGAAAATGAGAGCACCTACTTGTAAGATTAAGTGGATATTTTTGGTGTTCAAGTTGGAAAAACCCACTATTGGATTTTTCTAATTAAAAATGATTTTCAATTGAAATTTCAAATTTTTTTTTATTTTGAAAATTAAAACTAATTTTCAAAATTAATTAGTAATTTCAATATTGATTCTATAATTAATATGAAATTTTATTAATGTTATACAAAATTAATTCAATCATTAATTTTTAAATAAAATTAATAATTAATTAAACAATTTATTTAATTGAACACTAATTCTTCAATCATGAATCTTTATTCATGTAATATTTAAATTAAATTTAAATATTATCCAATTCTCTAATTTCATTTAATTTTGATAACTAAACGTGTAATTATATCATATAAAATTGTTGGTTTCCTCAATTTGAATTTGGACGTTTTAAATTCTCTCATCACACTATTCTAAGGTTTAATCCGTTTATGAGCTAGTATGGGGACCTAATGAACCTACAGATCATGGACTCTAACGATCTGAGATTAACACGCTCAACTCTTTAACCTAATTAACCAACATTCGTTAACTACCGAGTCATTCCACTAAAGTCCAGTAGTTGCACTCCCCTCACTATATATATAATTGTGCCCACTTGATATAACCATAATCAGTAAGTCAACCCTTCACAAGTTTTTCAAATTTTTTTTGTCTATTTACTTATATGCTCCTTTTTTGGCATCCCTTTCTTTGGTTCCTTAGTATACTACCCTTTTCTCCTTCTAGTTTCCAAGAGATGAGTTAACACTGATTCAACCACTCCTCTTGTTTCCAAAGGAAGTTTTTGTGATCATGCCCAATTTGCCGATAGAAGAGGCAGACTTTAGCTTGAGATCCTCCACATACCTCATATTATGGTTTTTGTTTTAATTCAATAACTATTTTTTGGGGGATGTCGTTGCCTATGACATTTCCAAGATGGTTAGGGCAACTCAGTCTGGAATTCCTTCATTGTTAAAATTTGTTTGGGACATTACTCCTAGTGCAAATCCTCTACTACTACTATTGGAGGTTGACAACTTCTCCACTCGTAACTTTTCATTTTTCAATTTATTTCTTTGCTGATAATATGGACAATGTTTCCTAATATGGCCCTCTCTTCTACATCCAAAACAAATATTTGTTCTTAATAAACACAAATCTTTGTGGTTTTTCTCATAGTTTGTACATTGTGGTGATTTTTTTTGCATCTCCAGTATAGGATTAGTTAATTGGTTTTTCATATCAACGGAGAATGGAGGACGGTAAGTCCCTTCACTATTCATTGTTTCTTATAGTCTAATGCCACTAAGAGCATTTTGAGTTCTCGAATCCTATTGCCAAGATGCATGTTTCTACATTAAGAGTGAACCTCAGTTAATAGTTATGTTAACCTCTTGTTATGTGTTAATTTCTAGTTTTTTCCTAGACTTCTCTTCTACATTTTTCTTTTCTCATTCTTTTGTTTTTTTTTTCCTAACAAACTCTCAAGTTTGCTAGCACCTTTACTAACTTTCCTCAACCTTCCCAAGGTTTTTCGTAAACTCTTTCTCTGATACCAACTTATCACACCCCCTCTCAAACTTACCTTTTTCACTTGAAAGGTAGCATGAGGATGACAGATATCTCCCCTTTTGCGATACCTACTGCCCAACTACACTTATTCTTGCCCTCCAATCAAGGACTAAATTATTACATAATGGTTCTTAGCCCAGCTAAACAATTATCTATTTAATACAGCTTAGAACAAAGTTTTTGTTTTTTTACAAGTTCTCGTTTACTCAAGATATCCTAGTTCTAAGCACATGGCTAAGGAACTTTTAATTTCTAGCAAATATTAACCTTGTGTGGCATTTCAGGACCTACGTCTGGAACTCCTCACATTGCTACATGAAGGGGGGGGGGGTGGGCATTTGGAAAACGTAAGCTAGAAAGCTTAGTGAGTGACATTTCAAACATTTTTAAAATAACAAAACCAACATAAAATAAATATGCAAACATTTTTCTAAATGTATGATAACTTATACATCAAACCTGTACCCGAACTTCCATGGGGTAGACCATCTCAATACTCCCAGGCAATGAGGTGGAACCATGCTCACACCTTCATTCACTAAGGTGGAATTGACTCAACACACTCAATCTTTGCTAATGCGTAACCAACTTGATGCATAACAATTGTCATACGTGCATGCAGAGTTCTCGTCTTGGTATTAGGTCTAAGGTTTTTGAAACTTACTTTCGAAAAACATAACTTTTAGCATAACAAGTGAATATTCAAACTAGAATTTTCATCAACTCAAATCATAAAAACATGTTTTCTAAAACTTTTCTAAAATGAGATTTATTATAAAAACAATCACGCACACTTAACCAGTACCAGCTCTTCTTCCTAAGTCTCCCCTTAGCTTTTTGAGTTCTTCCTCGAATCTTGAGCTTGTAATGAATCATAATAACTTTAAAATCCCATGTTTAGGGCTAAGGTAACCCTAGAATATCTTCATGGTCATAAAATTAGCTTACCAACTCCAACAAACATGAAACTAATCCTCGGAACAACTTAGGATAGCAATGGACACATGGTAGCCTTCCTCAGCAGCAGTTGGATGCATGGTTGCTTTCCCAGGGCAGTTGGATGCAGGGCAACATCTTTGGACACTTGAATTTTCCCTTATTAATACACAGACCTCAAGTTGGGCGCATGGTCAACAAACTCAATGCATAGGCACACCACTTAAACATATAGGCCTCTACCTGAAACCCTAATTCTCTTCAAACCTTTCCTTTTAAGCCTCTTTTGAAGGAATTTTGAGTTATGTGATGAAATAAAACCTTTCTGAGGTATTTATAGGCCTTCAGAAGTGTCCTCATCACTATTCTTATGCCCTCACCGCATGACACCAAGTGTGCATGGGAACTCTATGTGTCAGCACCACGTAAAGCCCAACGCAACACCCTTAACACCTCTTACTTGCGCGTAAAGCTTAGGTGCCCACACCTTGCATAGCGCATAGGTGCCTTTGAGGTGGCATTCTAACCTTTTTCATGTTCTCCTATGAGTCCACTTCATCCTTGGCTCGACCAAGACTTCACTTGATTCAACCACGTACCTCATTTTACTGTTAATCCGACTTTGCTCCCCAAGTTTACTCAAGTCACCGCATGGTAGCTTATGTTGGACGCATGGTTGCTTCACCAACCACTTTATATTCGTCCAACATCACTCCCCTGCGCTCACATAGTGTTTCAACACATGGTTCTTTAGGTTTGGACGTATGTTCTCTAACTATGCTACAACCTTGACTCCCTTTATAGCATAGCTTCCTTCTTTGGCTCATAGCAAGGTAGACGGTATTTCCATGACTCCCTGGTATGTTGATATTGTGAATTACTTGACCACTGGTAAGTTCCCTAATGGAATGAATAGACATAGACAAGATAAAATCAAGAGTGAGTCAAAGTATTATGTTTGGGAAGACCCTATTCTGTGGAAATTTTGTTTAAATCAGGTAGTTAGGAGGCGTGTCCCTAACGACGAGTTCTTTTCTGTTCTAGAATTTTTTTCATAAGCATGCATGTGGTGGATACTTCAGTCCCAAGAGAACCACCAAAAAAATCTTAGATTTTGGTTTATATTGGAACACATTATTTAGAGATGCATATTTTAGCTGTAAAACGTGTGAACGGTGTTAGAAATCTGGAGGATTGTCCCATAGGAATGAGATGCCACAATTTCTTACCTTTTTCTGTGAAATATTTGATGTTTTGGGGATTGATTTTCTGGGATCTTTTCTTTCTTCTTGTGGGTATAAGAAATTTTATTGGTAGTGGACTGTGTTTCCAAATGGGTGGAAGCAAAGGCCACAGTTACTGATGAGGTTAAAGTGGTTGTAGGTTTCTTGAAGACTAACATTTTATGCAGGTTTGGCTTCCCTAAAGCAATCATCAGCGATCAAGAATCACACTTTTGCAATCGGGTCATTGCCTCTTTGTTTGTTCAACATTTTATTGCCACCCCATACCACTGCCAAACTAATGGGCAGGCAAAGGTGTCCAACAAGGAAGTACAGACCATTTTGGAAAAGGTGGTCAACCCAGTAAGGAAGGATTAGAGCCTCCGACTTGACGACACTCTGTGGGCTTACAGGACAACCTTCAAAGCTCCTATTGGGATGTCTCCTTACCGGATGGTTTAAGGAAAAACTTGTCATCTTCCAGTTGAAACTTAGCACAAGGCTTATTGGGCAGTCAAAAAGTGCAACTGGGACTTAGAGGCAGCTAAGGAGGCCAGACTTCTACAGCTTCAGGAGTTAGAAGAGCTCAGGTTAGAGTGTTTTGATAATTCTTTGATTTATAAGAAAAGAGTGAAGGACCTTCGTGACAAAATGATTGCACCCAAGAAGTTCAAGTAGGGCAAAAGGTACTTCTGTATAAGTCTTGTTTGAAATTTATACCTGGTAAACTCTGGTCCAAGTGGCTTGGACCATTTAGTGTTTCTTACGTTTATCCTTATGGTGCAGTAGACATTGTTAATCTTGAGATAGGGAAGGTTATTAAAATTAATGGGCATAGGTTGAAGGTCTTCCATGATGGCAAGTCGTTTGGCTGCTTTGACATTGCCTACTGGTTGGACTCGCTGGTCTACATCTGAAATTGAGCCATCACGATCGAGCAACCGCCCATAAATATTTGTGCTACCTGGAGGCATCCAAGATTTAAATTTATTTTCTCTCTATGGTTAGATTTCAATTCAATAATTTTTTATTTTTTGTGAGCCTAATTATTTCTATTATTCTTGTTTGCTACGATTTTTTGTGAGAAAAAGAGTTGAGCTGAGCGTCCTACATCCTTCCTTCACTCCATTGTCTAAGGAAGTATTTTGATCCCTCATGCTTTATTTTGATCACATTGGCGACAACGTGTGTTTTTAAAGTTGGGGGTGAGTTGTTTGGATTTTTGGGCTGAATTTTTTCAATGCTTGCTTGATCGAGTTTGTCTTGCTATTTTATTCCTTACGATGATTAGACTATGACACACTCGTATGAATTATTTTTGCCTTAGAATAGGTTGGATGAAAGGATTCATAATTTTCATAATGTTTTTGAAAAATTATGCTTACTTTTTTTTATTACATCTCCAAGCCCTTTGCATATCTATCTTAACCTTTTATGCTTGCTTAGAATTGAATTATGAGACCATAAGTTTGTTGTCACTCTAATAGACCTTGGTGATAGATATTAGTCTTTTTGAGGTTCAATTTAGTAATGCATGCTTGAGATGTAGTCAATTGATATCACTATCGCCTAGTAAAAAAAAAAAAAAAAAATAGAGAGAGAGAATTTTCATTTATGCATGTTTAGGGATATACTTCTTTCTTCAAGGATATGATTAACCTAGGGCGGCCATGACACCCGTGGTTTCCCTCTGAGCTAAAGTATCCTAGAGGAATGAGTAAGCTTAGGCACTTTTGAAGGAAAACTGGCCCGTAGTTGGATGACTCGCATGACACCCATGTGGGCAAGCCAAAATGAAAATCGGTTTCCTAGATTAAGTGTCCCCTTTGTTTGAGAAAGAAAAAAAATCAAGAAAAAAAAAGGTAAGGGTGATGACTGATTAGATTTTGACCAATCCATTATGATGTCATTACCACTTTGAATTTAGGAAAGCTAATTCCGGATTCTTTGAGCCAGTGTAGGAAAAAAATAAATGGAAGATTCATAAGGTCATTTTGGGCTCACTCATGTTCAAAATAAATAGCTTTGAGCTTGAACATAAATCTTAAAACGAATTTTTAAATCGTTCTTGAAATGATGGAATGCTTTTTTATTACCTAATCGATTGTGAATTTGATTCTAGTTGACTGTTGAGACTTGAGTAGGGAACATTCTAGTTTGACAACCTGATTATTTTTGCATGATTGCTTGTTTTAACTTGATCGAGAACGATCAAAAATAAAGTTGGGGGTGTTTGATTACATCGAAAATGTGTTATCTTCTTCCGCTTAACTCAAGATTTTTTTAGCTACTTAATTTTGGTATATTGATTATTTTGTAGGACTCGAGTGTACAAGCAGTTGGATTAAGCGTTTGGGACAACAAGGCTCTAAAATGATAAAGTTAAGAGCTAAATTGATCAAATGACAAAGGAATGAAGGATGTTGCCCTGTCAAGCATCGCAACACTCTGATTAAACCTAAGTCCAATGCTAGCTTAAAACTATTGGACAGAACACTCGGATACAGGGCAACGTGGCAACGCTGCCCCAAAAGTTGCAACGCTCGGGAGATTTCATGACACCACCATCGCACTGTTGCTCCACGCTACAACTCCAACGCTTTTTGACAGAATATGGAGCGTTGGAACGCTTTCCCAGAGCGTTGTGACACTACGAAGTTAGATGGACAATCAACCTCAGTGCGCGTGTAGCACAGCATCAAGGCGAGCATGATGCTCGCCTTAGTGCGATCATTATGCGCCGCAACATTGCAATACTCTCCCTACCATTGTGACGCTGCGGTAGTTCTATAAAAGGAATCGTCAAGGGTCAGCCAAGAAAAAGAACCATTCCTACACCCAATCTTGAGCGTCGCCACTCTGTTCCAGCCTTGTTTTAGCTCCCTTTTGCACCAAAATTCTATAAAAATTTCTTCCCCTTTGCCAATTATATCGATTTTGAAGATTTTTTGTGGCTAAAAGGTAAGAATTTAGCTTGGGTTAGTTAGTTTAATTTTGTTCCAATTCGATTCTTAAGACTTGTACTGTAATTATGTGAGTTTATTATGAATTTATGAGATTTTATCTTGAGCATATTCTTCAACTTTTGTATATGGAAGAATTTAACAAATTAGCTATGCATGTTTAACTGATTGCTTTGATTGGCCCTAATTTGTAATCGTTAAGCAGTCGTCACCTAGAAGCATAAGTTAAGTTAGTTTGTTGTGTTAAATTGGGATTCCATTTAGCAACCATTTACTTTCTAACTTAGATAAATCTTGCTCAATTAATTGGTTAGACGATAACAATCGATTAATTAGCTTAGCTTTGCCTTGAATCTTAATGTATGTTGATTGTTTGATTGGTTGAGGATTCTCGTTTTTCTGTTAATTAACTTAATTTTATGGACTACCGGTTAGGATTCTAACCAAGTAGGCTAAGTTTTAATTCAAATATTGTCACGCATCTTTTGAATAGTCTATGATAGAATTGATGAGGAATGAATTAAACTATAAATACCCAAGCTAAGTATTTTGTTTGATTGATTATTCACACATTTGTTTTCATTGCGCACTTTTTGTTTTCACAATTTTTCACAACCCCCCTCCCCCTCTGGTTACTTCCTACAAGTTCCAACTTTTGAGGAATCCAAATCGGCTCTCTATGGTTCGAACCCGGACTTTCTACTTGTACTACTAGTTAGTGTAAGAGGTTAGTTCGGTGCATACAAAGGCGACAATGAATCCGACAGCCAACCAGTGGCCACATTGTTCAAGCCCCGGAATCAGTCCTTAAGGAAGCAATTTATCTACTTACCTCGACATTAGGGAACAAGTGAATTTTGTCTTGTGTAGATGTGTTCCTAGCTCCTCAACCAAACAAATCCTCACAATGGTAGGTATATTAGGTTGGCGATTTGGCCACTCTAACACATGCAAATCAAAGGACCGCTTTCATAGGCAGGAGTTCACAACTCACTCAGGATTCAGGTTATGTCACCTATGGTCATCCTGGTGAAATGTAAGTCTCTATTATTAATGGCATTATATCATGAGACTAATTATTTCGTGGTCCGGTCTTATACAAACTCTTTGTATAAGATATCCTCGCTCACATGTCTCCATATGAATGATCAGGTTCAGATCATTTGTAGCACTTTACAACACTTATAACATTTATAATGCGGGTCGTATCCATAGTGTCACCAAGATAAGATACCCAGCTTTATCCATCTACTACATACTATCATTTAAACATGATCCAACTGTATGTCTCTTCATACATGTTTAAATTACATAAAATAACCTAAGATTTTAGTTTATTGGATTGAGTGTATGCTCATAAAAAAACAATTATTTTATTTATAACAATTTGTTTATACAAAGTTTAAAAACTACGAGAATACAAGAGAGATTTAGGACAACAATCCCAATAATCTCCCATTTGTCCTAAAGCTTAAAGAGCCAAATGTATAATATAAATAAAGTAAAAAATACAACAAATTAGGGCATACACTATACCTCAGTAACATCAACCACTTGCTCTAGACAATATGTTGTTGGGGTTGATGCCCTAAATCTCGTAGGGTTCTATAGTTTGTAAATATTATTAAACAAACTCATTGTGTTTTTAATAAAATATATAATTTTATTCAAATTATTTGTCTATAAAATATATGATATTTTAGTTGCATTCTCCACAAACCAATAAACTAATATTTAAGGTTATCTTCGTAACTTAAACATGTATGTAGAGACATACAGGTGGATCATGTTTAAGTGATAACCTAAATGGTCTGTAGTAAATGGATAAGGCTGGGTACCTTATCCTTGTGACACTACGAGTATGACCCAATTTGTAGGTGTTACAATTGTTGTAAAGTGCTACAAATAATCTGATCCTGATCATTCATGTATAGACATGTGAACGGGTATATTATATACAAAGGAGTTTGTATAAGACTGGACCACGAAATGTTTAGTCTCATTATATAATACCGTTCATAATAGAGACTTACATTTCACTAGGGTGACGATAGGTAACATGACCTGAATCCTGAGTGAGTTGTGAATTCCTGTCTATGAGGGCGGTCCTTTGATTTGTATGGGTGAGAGTGGCCAGATCGCTGACTCAACAAGCCTACCATATTGGGGATTTGTCTAATTGGGGAGTTGGAAACACAACTACACAAGATGGATAAATTGCTCCCTTAAAGACTGATCTAGGTCTTGAACAATGTGGTGCCACACCCACTCCTGGCCCGAGAGGGGTTTAGTCATAGTTGGACTATGATCTATTGTTCATTAGAGGGATCAGTGATACTTAAGGAGTTAGATGTAACTACAGAGGCAGAATGGTATTTTTGGCCGAGCTGTACTTACGAGCAATTTGTGAAGGGTCATCGTACTATTGATTAGTTATGTCCAATGAACATAGAAATATATCTGTAGTGTGAAGATTGCAGTTGTCGGTCTTTAGTAGAGTGCCCGACAGTTAATGGATGGTGAATAATTTAATTAAAGAGTTTAATTAATTATTCATGTACCGTTGGAGCTTCAAGTTACAGGTCCACGAGGTCCCCTTGATAGCTCAATAGGATTAATTGAGAATCAGTTTTAGATTAATTTGAATTGCTCAAATAAATAGATGGATTTAATTATATATGATATAATTAAGTTGTTTTAATTATATGTGATATAATTATTATAATGTATTTGATACATTATAACTTTAGTGAGAGAGAATAAATATTTGAATAAGATTCAAATATAGTTTCTATGAATTGGATTCATAGTTGTTAAATTTAATATAAATGTGATTTATATTAAATGTCATATAAGAGAGAAAAGAAACTATAGTTTATATTGTATGTAATACAATATTAAAACTATAGTTTATATATATATAATATGATAAGTTAGTTATCATATTTATATCTATATTAATTATTATTTTAATAATAAGGGAGTGATTTATAACTCTCTTCCTCTTCTTTTCTCTCCACCCACGTAAGTGGGTGATGGTTATATTTGGCATGCATAAAAAGAAAAGGTTTCTTCTTCTTTGCTTGCAGTCGATTGATTGTGAGAAAAAAAGAGAGAAAGAGTTATGTGTTTGTGGAATTGTTGTTGAACAATCTCCAAATCATTTTTTTTTCCTCTCTACACAAAATTCCCTTAATCCAAAATAGCCAGAACCCATCGCTCTTGGGTTCTCACCCTGAGAATACCGAGGAAACCATTGTGGTCGTGTTCGAACTTGTTCGAGGTTTTTCTTGGAGAAAGTCTTCAAGAGGTTTGTGTGTTGTTCGAGGAAATTCTTGAATAAAGATCTTCAAAGGTGGGGTTCCTAAAACCATTTTTTTAAGCATTTTGTAATTTATATATAAATGTATATCTTGTTTCTTGTTTTACTGTAAAGTTTACATTCAACGAAAAATGGAATTTGGGTCGTTCTTGCTTCTGCTTACAGTTTTCTTCTTTTAGATCGATCGACATATATTTTGATCATTGGATTCCTAGATAATCCACTTTCAAGCTTCTCTCTTTACCACAACCCCTTTCTATCTCCTTGGTGGATAGTCTAATTTCTATTGGGCAATGAAATCGGGCTTTGATCTCTAAGTTATCCTTTTCGAAAGATATTGAAATTATTAGGAGTATCCTTCTTTGCTCTTCGCCACGCAAATAGCTTCTTCTAGCATTATGATAAAAATGGTTTCTATTTTCGTCAAAAGTTAGTACAAATTATTTCAAGCTTCGACCATGGAAATTGATATGGGCTCTTTTGATCCCTCAAAAGATGAAAATCTTTTTGTGGCATGTTTATCTAAACTTTCTCCCAACATGTGATGCTTTGCCTCGTCATTCTATCATTGCCGATGGGGTCTACTCGTTATGTCATTGTGCCTTTAAATCGAGTATCCATGCTCTTTGATATTGCAAAGGAAGTAAACATATGTGGTCTTTCTAGCCTCCTAGTCTTCCTCCTTTTGACATGCAATACTCTGATGCTGTTTCTCTTCTTTTCGATACTCGTGAGATCTTGAATCTATTAGATGTCCAAATCTTTGCACTCATTGCATCTACCATTTGGCATAAACGCAACCTCCTATTTAGTAGGTTGTGAATCTGGTAGAATCTATTGATCAACAATCTGAGCTAGCTTCTGCTAATTTGGCTAATTCCCCCAGTATCAATGAGGAGGCCTCTCGTTGGTTAGTCCTTCCTCAAAGGTCGTATAAGGTGAATTCTAACCTGACTTTCATGCATGGTGAAGTGGGTATCATAACCATTATCATGATTCAAATGGTGATGTTATGCTTGCTATGGAGAGATTTTCCAGAGCTCGCAAAGCCCATTGCCATGTTTAATGGTATTTCTTGTGCTCTTGAGGCTGACATTTTTTTGCTATAGATTGAAACTGACTCTAAAATTCTTTGGAGCCTTTTGGTTAGAAATTCTAGGATTTAAGAATGAGGTTCAAGCTTTCTTCGCTTCTATTAGAGATCTTCATCTTAATGGTTCTATCATTGGCTTCCTTGGACTAACCATAGGTGTAATTCCATCGCTCATGACTTAACTACCCATACTCGATGTTTTCTACACTCGACCGTGTGGCTCAAAGACTGTCCCTGTTTGGGCAAATTTTGCCATTCATTTTGATTTTCTTTGTCCTTAATGTCCTATTTGTCTCTTTTTTCTATACTAAAAAGAACTCCAATTTCATCAGTAAATTAAAGCAAAAATTTTCTAATTAATACTTTATTGTCACCAAAAGGTTTATGAGTTAATATAATTAAATGTTGATGTAATGACAAAATGCACTTTATTAATTATGTTAGAAGTACTATATGTTTTGCATAAATAAGCACAGCTAAACTGGCATAGTGCTTGTATTGACAATCTCAAATTTAATACATACTAATCATAATATTAAACATCTGCCAACATATCAACATTTCTATCGATAATTTCATATGTCTAAGAGTTTGAAATCAACATAAAAGGTAAATCACATTTATATTATACTACAAAAAAAAAAAAAATCATGAAAGATAAAAAAACAAAGAAATAAAGTGTAATTAGGTAAATATAATAAAAATAATCGTTATTTTAACTTAGTTAAAATGCGTAAAATATTTATTCATTAATTTAATTATTATTTTGACTTTTTATTTTTTATAAATATAACACTCAAGTTTAGGAGAGATATATAAATAAAATAAGATCACATCCGAATGAGAAAGATCTTGAAGATATAAAAATCTACTAGATGCCAAATCTAAATCCTCCAAATCTTGGATCAAGGGTGTTACAATAAATTTTTCAAAAGTTTTCATTTACATATTCAATTTCATTGACATTTTAAGTTTTGGTAATAAATTACTTTAAACACAAAATTGTCAAAAAAATTTAAACAAATTGACCCACTAGAATGTAGGTGCACCAATAGCTGACAAATTCATAAAAACTATTATTCTTAAAATCATAATTGTCATTTGTTTAATATTTATAAATCTATGGATTTCATCTAACAAATTTGTAAATATTGCAAAATTTTAAAGGTTGAAAACTAAAATTGAAAAAGAAAATAAAACCTAAAACCAAACCAAATATTAAGCCATTAAAAGAAATGGTCCAAAATCCAACCAAAGCTCTAGAATGCCCACGTAAGTACCACTTTTATGACATTTTGGAAATGTTTTTAAGACCAAACATTTAAGGAAGTTGACTCGATAACATTTGTCTGTCATCCTTGAATATGGCTTCCCCAATTGTTTCAACTGTCCATGCCATATGCCAATTCAAATTTGTTCTCCATCTTCTCCTCATCCAACAAAGACTCTTCATAGAGAAATATTTGTACTTATAAAATTTAAGGATAATTACAACTTTAATTAAAAAATAAATAAAAATTGGATAAGAAATATTTGTCTCTAAATTTTACTTTTTTGCAAACATGTCGAAAAACTTCCACTTAAAAATTTGATTACAATCTGATTTCTATGTGATTGCAATATCATTTCTATGTGATTGCCACACATGCAATTACAAAAAGGTTGAAGTCGTGGCTTTGCTTTCTTAAAATGTATTTGCCATACATTGTAATTTTCTTAAAATTTAAGATAAATATAAATTATATAAAAAATACTCAAAACGAGACTATTAGAAACTCTCTTACATCTCTTGAAGTAAAAAATATATATAATCTTTAAAGAAGTAAGTTTTCAAGTGTAGACAAGAAATTTTAAGTACTTGAAAATCATTATAAACATGCCATGTACCTAAACTAAGTGGATTCTTTGTCATTTGGTTTGGTTCAAAAGTTACTACCTTTGTTAAGAAATTTTGCTTTAAATTTTGTGATTATAGGCACTATCTCTACATCATCTTTAAATCTTTATTGCGTAAAATTAAAAAAAAAAAAATGGTTGGAACTTATTGTGGGTTAACCCTCGATCAAGGTCAAAGCTCAAAAGGAAGACTAGGCTTGAGAAGATTGTGAAAGCTCGAACTAACATAAAAAAAAAAAAAAAAAAAGACATTGAACGATAAGCCAAGCATACCGAGCTCGAAATCCCTTTATACGGAATGAGTAATCATTTAGCCAAACTAACTATCCTTGTCGTCTAACAATCTCAGTATATCTACCTCTGACGTTGTCATCATGTCCAAGCGAACGACGGTTAGATGGCCATATAGATAGCCAAGTTCTAACATCCATTAAGGTACATAATCACCACATGCTTTAGCCTAATTAAACACTTGACTTTGCTGACTTGGACATCAGAATATGTGTAATGCAGTACTGCATTGATAAGATATCTTGTATAGATAAGCTTCACTAGAAAACAATCACACGAGAACTAACTTGACATGATCCATCCATAACATAATTTTTTAATCAATTTATTTTATTCTCATTACATTTTAAGGTTTCACTATTTTTGGTCTTGAAATAATGCACATATGAATATTTTTAAATCATTGTTTCCTAACCTAATAATCGGTGATTGCACAATACCCAATCCCAACCAATATATATGTTGTCCAAAGCAAATCTCCAATATTTAGGGAGATAAATATTACTTTTTCTTTTATAAAAATAAATCATTCCTATAAAATTTTAAACTTCTTAACACATACATATCAATTATTTCTAGATTAATAATTATATTCTTGATTCAATATCACATTATTTTACTTTTCATATTTATACGATATTCAATAGAGCTAAATTCCATATATGAATATGTGTGGAGTGACAAATAATTTTACGATTATGATTATGAAAAATTTAATGTTAATTTATGACAAGTTAAACTACTTCACAACCTAAGGAACAAACTCATCAAGATTTGGTACAAGCATGTTTCAAACACCCAAATTAGGCTAGGAATCTTCATTTCTCTCCACAAATTTATTAAATTGGATTAGGTTGCCCAATTCTCCATTATTTAAACATTAATTAATGTGAGACTTATGCTTTTATAAAGTAAAAAGAAAGTGAAATTTTTGGTTGGTTATTTGACCAAAGAGATTTATTTTTTTTTTCTTTTATTTTTTTTTTTCATTTAGAAGAATAAATTCAAATATATACTTCCAAAAATGGATTCACAAAATAAGGTCGTAGTATTGAATAAGACCAGAACTTTGAATGAATAAAATAGGGAAGAAAATAATATATAATATTTCTCCCCCTCTCGTCACACCTTAAATAAAATAATAATAATAATAAACAGTCTATATTTCTAGTATTATTATATAATAAAAGAATATAATTTTATGCCAATAACTCATTATATTTATAATTAATTTATTAAAAGTAATTTAAATCTCTGGTTACCAAATTAAAAAACTGAAACAAATTTTTTATCATATTTTTATTAACTTTCTTTTTTAAGTCATATTATAAACTCTATTAAATACCCATTTATTTTATTTGATATAATTTGCCCATCAAAATATATTATTGTAAGGTTCCCATTTATGAAATTTACGGTAATAATTAAGAACACTAAAAAGGGAAAGAAACAAATAGTTTTCTAAAAGCATTCTATAAGAGCTCATTGTATTTAGTTACGATAATCTTATATTGTTTTAAAATTAACGTTAAATTATAAATTTGGTCCCAATAATTTGTAGAAAGTTAGAATTTAGTTTCGATGATTTTAAACCAAAAATCAATTATGCAATATTATTGTCCACTACAATCTAGCACTTTTTTTTTAATATATATGCGAAGTGAAGAATCGAACGTCTGAATTTGATATTATAAATTTTATATCTGTTGAATAATGCATATTTTGACACTTTAATATAGCGATTGATAGCTAAGAACGGAAAATATAAGTAACATTTGTTGAATTGTATGTATACCCTAAAAGCTAAAGCATTTTATTTATTCCCTAATTTATAAATTTTGATTTCCATTTTTTGAAGTTTCCGGGGAAGCAGCAGTAATTAGCAAAGAGAAATCCAATGGAAATTTCAAAATGTAATTAATGATGAAGAAATAAAGTCATCAGTGGATGAAAATAGGTTAAAAACACTTTTCATCTCACAACTTTAGCCCGATTTCGTTTTGTAACGATTGAGTCCGTAAACTTTTAATCTTATAGAATTTAGTTCTTGAATTTTGATATATAATTATTTTGTTTTTGTTATTACCTATAAAAATTAAGTCTATATCATCTACATTTTTTATCATGATTTGCATATTGAATTCTTAGTCAAATTCCAAAAACAAAAACAACTTTTTTAAAGCTGCTTTATTTAGTTCTCAAAATTTGGTTTGATTTTTTAAACCAACGATGAAAAGTAGATAATAAAGGAAGAAAATTAGAAACGGAAGTAATGTCCATATGCTTAATTTTCAAAAACAAAATTGTTATCAAATAGAGGTCTAAATGACACTTCTTATTATTTGATAATTTTAAACTTTGAAACATATTGAGTTCCTAATTAGTTTATTAATTTATTTATGAAAAAAATTATTAAATCTTACTACTAAATTTTACAAAAGAGACTAAATTGGTAAGTTTTAAAAGATTAAATTGTTATAAAATTGAAAATACGATGACGAAATCATTACTAAATTATTAGTCGGTAACTATTTGATTTTTTAAAATTAAATCTATAAACACTTTTTACATGTAAGTTTCTATTTTTTTTTTATTTATTTTTTTTGTCTAATTTCTAGCAAGGTTGTAAAAATAAAATTAGAAAGCCTGTTTTTTAAAATTATGACACACTAACAAATTTATAAAATGTCAATAAATAGTGTTTATGATGAGATAAAACCGTTATTAATAATCCCTAGAATTTTGTAAGATTAAATTATAAATGATAGGTACTAAAGTGTAACTTTTTGACACTATAGGGACACATTTGCAATTGAAGAAAGTTAAATAATATGCGTTAATGGGGGGAAATAATAATTAGAATAAAAATAATGTGATGGGGGGAATGTAATAGAACAAAAAAATATGCGATAAGACCGAAGCAAAGAGGAAAATGAAAGCAAATTTATAAAGGAAAGAAGGAGAAGAGTTCCTTGTAGCCAACGCATCTTCTCTCATTTGCTTCGGCTTCGGACCTTTTTGCTTCGGTTTAGACTTTTTGCAGATAAGAATCGCTTCTCTCTCTCCCTTCTTAGCTCTTCCAAAATTTCCCCCTTCGCCGCCCTTCATCAAAAACCCCTCTCTTCTTCTCTCTTCTTCCTTCAATCTGGCTATCGAACATCACCAACAATCTACTCTCCCTCAAATTAACTCCAAGAATCGAACAATCATGGTAAATCCTTTTCTGGGTTCTTCTCTAAATCTCTCACCATTCATTCTTAATCCTGGGCTTTGATTTTTTTTTTTTCAATGTTAACAGGGTGTTGGTTGTCCTGAAGATGAAGATAACAGATGGCCGCCATGGTTGAAACCTTTACTCCGTGAAAGCTTCTTTGTTCAATGCAAATTTCACGCTGATTCTCATAAGAGTGAATGTAATATGTATTGTTTGGATTGCATGAATGGCGCTCTCTGTTCTCTCTGTCTCGCTTTTCATAAAGACCATCGCGCTATTCAGGTTAATTTCTGTTCTCATTCCCAAAAACAGTGGTTCGGTTGCTCTGTTTTCTTTTCTGATTGTGGCTCTGTTTTCTGGTTACAGATTAGAAGATCTTCATATCATGATGTGATAAGGGTGTCTGAGATTCAGAAAGTTCTCGACATAACCGGCGTTCAAACCTACATTATCAACAGTGCGAGAGTTGTTTTCTTGAATGAACGTCCACAGCCTAGGCCTGGGAAAGGTGTGACGAACACCTGTGAAGTTTGTGAACGCAGTCTCCTCGATTCCTTCCGATTCTGTTCTCTTGGCTGTAAGGTAAGAAAATATTCAAATCTGAAGTCGATTTTTCTCGTCAATGTGGAAGAATTTTAAGAAATGAATTGTGGGTTTTTGTTTGTTTTTAGATTGTGGGAACATCGAAGAATTTCGAGAAGAAACGGCGAGTGATGGGATCGGATTCAGAGGATTCGTCGTACAGTAGTAGTAGTAGTAGTCAAGGAAGAATAATGAAGAACAACAATAAGAACAGAGTGGTGCAGAGTTTCACACCGTCAACGCCACCACCAACTTTGGTCAGTTATAGAACAGCCAAACGAAGAAAGGGGATTCCTCATAGAGCTCCAATGGGAGGACTCATTATCGAATATTGAAAGAAAAAAAAAACTTTTTTTTTTTTTTTTTTTTACTTCATAAAAATCACCCTTTTCTTTTCCTAATTTAAATACAGAGATATGATGGATATCATAATGTAGTTTTCGAATGAGCTCCCTTGGTGTTAGGAGGAGCTTTAATTATTGCCGTTTTACGTTTTAGGTTAAGTTTAATGTAAATACAGGGGTGGAAAATGAGAAGGAAGAGGATGAATGGGGGTGAATGTGGAAATAGGACAAAGATGGTGGACTTGGGAGCATAAAAGAAAAAAAAAAAAACAAAGGATTGACTAGTGTTCTATAGATGATATTTATATGAAATAGGACGCTTATACGTGAGTTTTGGGTTTATAGATGTGAATATTGTTTGTTTGTTTTTGTTTTTTTTTTTTTCCCTTGTCTTTCTCTTTTTATATATATATATTTTCCTTCCTTGATTGTAATTTAGGAACATGTTTATACAAGGAATGAAATAAAGAAAAATGAATAGACTCTATATATACAAAATATTTATATATATGGTACCCTTTGTATTCTGTAACGTTTATGTTTATTTGTAGAAAATTAGTTTTTATTATTTATTCTTGGGTTTCAACGTCTTTTCACTATTATTGGTACAAATTAAAAAGTTTTACTTAGAAGGGGATAAACGAAACCTAGATTTAAAATCAAGAATGGAACTCAAAACAACTAGAAATTTAGGATGAAAAGAAATTTGTTTTTCTAGAAAAAGAAAATATATATGTGAAATATGGAGAGAATTTTGTAGACTGAGATCGGAGGAAAAGATGTTTAAAAATTCGGTTAATTCCGTTTATAGAAAGAAATTCGAAAAGTGGGTTATTTTTATTTTTATTTTTATTTTTTCAGAAAGGGTGGGCCGGGCGAACCGGGTGGGGCCGGTGGCGGGCGGTTCAGTGTTTTAAGGAGGTGGAGAGTTTGTCTGGATGTACACGTGTCGTAAAATGAGAGGAGGGAAAAAGGTAAACGGCTGGATTCCCGAGATATACAAAAAGTAGGTCAGCCGCCCACAACAGAAAGGAGTATTTATTTTTATTATATTTAAAATTTTTTAATTTGTAATTTAAATAAATAAATAAATAAAAAGGCGGTTCCTTAGCCAAAAGGGTTTTCCCATTCTGTGTGGGCAACATTCCAATTTTCCGTACACCGTAGTACACGTGGCGGTTCATCAACCGTCAGATATTAGTTTTTATCCTAGTCGGCGTGATGAGGTGGAAGTAGAGAGAACGATGTGTCGTAATGTAAGCCATAACACGATAACTCTGTTAAAGCTAATATTCTTTTCTTTTTTATTTATTTAATTTTTTTAACCATATGGTGTTAAAACTTGAAAGATTCATCTTTGACTGAAATTGTGCGTCCTCATAATGCGTGCGGAGGGTTCACGACTTTAACGTGGGGATTCAGGTCCTTTACACGTGACTTCCCACGTGTTCCCTTCCTTTTTTTTTTTAATATAAAAAAATGATTTACTGTACTTTACTATACTAGTATCGTTATTAATGGTGGGGTTATAAGCCTACTATCTACAAAATTAGTAACCACATCAATTTATATAATCGAATAAATTATGACCCATCAGAAAAATTTTATTGTGTAAAAATAATTTGGAATCACACATTATTCTCACTTCAATCAATATTTCAATAACGCTTTTCCAAAGGTTTTAGGAAAAATAACTAATTCTTATTTTATCCTTAAATTTTAAAATATTACCATCTGATTTGATAACTATTTTGAACTAATTTATTAGATAAAATTTTAGGAATTTATAATTTTTTAGAAAATAATTCATTTGACTTTATATGACATTCGTTGGTATGGTCATACCATCTACTTCAAAATGACCCACTTAAATGAAAAAAGAGTTAAAAGTCTTTTTTTTTTTTTAATTTACATTTTTCTCAAGTATAATGATTAAATTATTATTTAAATTATAAAAAAAATTAAAAGTTACTTCTTTTAGTTTTCAAATTTTGGTTTAGTTTTCTAAACTATTTGTAAGAGGTAGATAACAAATGAGAGAATTTAGAGATGTAACTAATGTCTAGAGTTAGTTTTCAAAAATAAAAATATAAAATCAGTTGGTTACTGAACAAGGACTACGCTTATAATTCTTACTTTTCGAGTTGGATTTCAATTTCGTTTTTAGATTTTAAAATGGTACAACTTTAATTTTGAAGTTTGAGTTTTATTTCAATTGGTCATAAATTTAGATTCACTCTTTTAACCTCAAATTTTTACCAAATATTTATTTTTCATCTTTAATAGTAACTTTTAGTAAGTTACATAATTTTATCACTATTAAAACTAAATTTGAAATTTCATAATTATTTTAAACTAATTAATAGACATTAACGTTAAAGATGGATAGTGAATATTTAATGAAAAATCAAAATTAAACTATAAATTTTGAAATCAATGGACCAGAAATTCGTTTTGAAATTTAAAAATATTTATGTTAATAAAACTTCGAACTTCTAATTTTGATTTTTAAAAATATTTAAAAAGAACATAAAATTGGAAGTTTATTTATTTTAATTCACAGTATTAGTCAAAAGTTGCTAACCTTGTAATTTAAGGTAAGAAAAGGTTAAGGGAATGCAGGGGGATTAGATGGAATTAGGACAAATCGACACGTATGAAGGAAGAGAGGGAGAGGGACACGTGGCGGAGAGGAATCGTTGATTTTGGGAAGTTTAGTGGACAGAAATCGGACACGTGTCGTGAAAGTGTCTAGGAAATTGATGAATGTTGGTGGGAGTGTCAGTATGTGAGTTACACGTGTGAAAAGCATGTGTGGAGGATGACTATGCGCCTAAGCCTATCCGCGTGGTGTGGGCCCTGCACCAGTGTGGAGATTCTCTTCACACACTTTTCCCCCCTTAAATTATTATTTTCTCTCTATTATAAATATTCATATTCATGTTTAGTGTTTATTGATCATGTATTATGACATCATTTTTCAAAATATTATCCATATGTCTCAACGTTTGTTCATATAATCCATCTCTTACTTACCAAATTGTCTATAAATAGTGGTATTTTGTGAATTTTGAAATACACGCATCGGACAAAATCCAAAAAGATTGGAGAAAGTGGAGAAATTCATCATTTTAATTTTATTTATTTCAGATATTTATATATTATGTTTAATTTAATTAATTTAATTTATTTAGTTATTATATTATATTATATTATATTGATATATGTTTCTCCGTTGTGTTCCTTAAGTTTATAACACATTATTAGCACAAGCTTCTTTCATTTTCCCCCGTTGAAGGTAGATCCTAAAGGTATGTCGGGTTTTCTTTATTTGTTTTAATTAATTAATAAACTAAATGTTGTTTTACATATTTGATATATATATTAAATTTCTAATACAAATATAATATTTTGTGATAGTGTTATTGTAAAAATATTATAAACTTAGAATTTGTAGCATTTGATATTAAATTATTTGTCATTAGTGCTTGATGCCAAAATACACCTAGATGTCATAAAAACGTGATCATTGGAAAACAATTTTTCATCCTAAAGCTCGTCGTAAATAGATGCATTTGAGGCTCCAAAATTTGAAATCAATATGTTAGAGAAGACATTTTTCTACATTTCGGATATGCTCCTGTAGTAGCAATATAGAGATAAAGGTTTTAAACAGTATTCTGAACTAATTTTATGTCTTCTTGTGGCCAAACAAAATAACGAATTATTAATGAAAAATCATGAATCTCAACCAACTAGAATAACATCATTCCATAAAGTAATTGCAGTGAATTTTAATAATCGTGGTTAAGGTCGTGGCAGTGGTCGAGGTCGTGACTGTGGCAGAAGAAGAAATAATTATTATTTTCGTGGTAGTTGTTCTAATTATTTAAATTTTAAAAGAACCACACAAAATGATGTTCACAAAGGAAAAACTCCACAAGATAAGAGTTCAAAAATTGTTAAAAATAAACATTTCCGAGGCGAAATGATTGGGCATTGGTGACATACCTATCGTACATCAAAACACTTAGTTGATCTCTATCAAGTCTGAAGGAAAAAGAGAAAAATGTCGAAGAAAATCTTGCATACCAAGATAATGAGATATTTTACCCATCCAATATAACAGATTTAGATGTGGTACATTTTTCCAAATCTCTTGAGGAGAAAATTAGCACAATTGATAGCATAACAACCTTTTTTTTTTTTTTTTTTTTTTAGAATATTTAGTATTAATGTTGTCCGTTTTTTTTATTTTCATGTTTTTTTTCTTGGTTAATGTTAAATTTTGTATATTCCAAGTGTTATTTTTCTTATTGTAATTATTTTCTTTTAATGAAGAACCTGAACCATTTTCATATGTTGGGTAACTAAAAAATAAGTAAAGAAGATCTATGTCTGATAGACAGTGTAACTAAACATACAATACTTACAAGTAAAAAATATTTTTTAAAACTAACAATGTTGGAAGTAAAAATCAATAGATATCAAGTTTTGCAAACCTGATTGAAGGCTTTGGAAAATAAAATACTATTTTGCCTAGAGGAACAAAATTTACAAATGACAATGCATTGTTCTCTAGTCAATCAAAGAGAAATTTACTTAGTTTTAAAGATATACGTTGCAATGGTTATCATATTAACACTAATTGAAAGAATAATATGAAGTATCTTTATATTATATCTATTGTCTCATATGAAAAACGTACACTAGAAGAGTTGTCTACTTTATCTTCTAGATTATATTATACTCATATACGAGTGATTGAAATATATGCAACAATGAACCTGAAGTTCATGAATCTAGACATATTTACAATTTGACATGACAGATTAGGTCATCCAGAGTCTATAATGATGAAAAGAATTATTGAGAATTCAAATGGATATCCATTAAAGAGCCAAAAGATTCTTCAATCTAATGCATTATCATGTGTGCTTGCTCTCAAGAAATCACCAGCTAAAGTAGGAATTGAATTCCCTACTTTTAGAACGAATTCATGGTGATATATGTGACCTAGTAACCCATCAAATTGACCATTTAGATATTTTATGCTATTAATAGACACATCTAGCAGATGGTCACACGTGTGCTTATTATCAAGTCGAAATCTTGCATTTGTAAGATTACTTACTCAAATAATTAAATTAAGAACACAATTTCCTGATTATATAATTAAGACCATTCGTCTTGATAATGCTCGTGAATTTACATTCCAAGCTTTTAATATTTATTGTATTTCTACATGTGTATGGGGATATGTTATTTTGAATGTGACATCACTTGTACGCATTAGGCCAGTATCTTATCATAAATACTCATCATTACAATTAACTTACGCCCATGAGCTAGATATTTCCCATATGATAATTTTTGGATGTACAGTATATATTCTAATTGCTCCACCACACATACTAAGATGAGTCCTCACAGGAGGTTAGAAATATATATTGGATATGATTTCCCATCAATTATTAAATATTATGAACCCCTGACGGGTGATATATTTACTGCACGATTTGATGATTGTTATTTTAATGAGACAAATTTTCCAACATTAAGGGGAGGAATTAAAAAGTTAGAAAAAGAAATTACATGGAATACAACATTATTATCTCATTTAGATCCCTGTACAAATCAATGTGAACCTAAAGTTCCGAAAATAATTCATTTGTAAATATAGTAAATCAGTTACCAGATGCATTTATAAATGCTAAGAAAGTGATTAAGTCACATATACTACCTGCAAACCATTCAGTTCCAAAGATAAAAATCCTTGAAAAGGAAATAGTCAATAAATGACACAACTAAGAATATGGATGTTCTAGAAGAAATCTTAGATATGAGTACTCATAAGGATATTGAAGTAAATGAGGATAATAATGAGATCTCAATAAATTATGGAACTATATAAGTTGACAACATTTTTGCATACAATGTTACTCATGATATTATTTATGAAGGTGAGTGTGAAAAATATCGACATAGAAATAATTGACTTATGGGGAAAGAAACAATCCAATATAAATAAACTCATTTTTCAAAACGTGAGGGCTAGTAGTCCAGACATCAGAGAATGTCAAACATGTGGGATGCAAGTGGAGTATTTGTAAAACAAATAGAGTGAAGTCACGGGATATAAAGCAAGACAGATCTCACAATAATTCTCGCAATAGACTGGTATTAATTATGAGAAAACATGTTCTCTAATGGTCGATATACAATACTATGAGATATTCAATTTATCTGATTGTGTATGAAAGTTTAATATACATCTTATGGATGCAGTCATACCATATTTATATGAATCTCTTAATAATGATATTTATGTATGAAAATTCATGAAGAATTAGAGGTACCATAATCTTATAATTCAAATATTAGAGAATTATATAATATATATATGTATGTATGTATATATACCATAGATATTCTTATAAAATATTCTTGACGAATGTGATATAATTATCTTATTCAATATTTATTGGTATGAATACAAAAATAACCCTATTTGTCTATATCTGTTATAAAAATCACAACCTGAGATTTACTATATGTTGATGATTTGAGTAGAAACTCCTGAATTCCTGAAGATATTTCAAAGACAATAGAATTTCTGAATAAAGAAATTGAGATGATAAATTTTGTCTTAGCTTACAAATAAAGCATAGAGCAAATGGAATTGTATCAATTTATACATTAAAGATCTTTTGTGGATTATGTACATCATTGAATACACCTATGGTGGTTCATTCACTCGATATGCAAAGGATATATCATCTGATCTTAGAAAAATGATGAAGAATGTAAGGTCCTGAAGAACTATAAATTTTAAGAAATAAGTGCACTTATATAGCTTGACTAATTTACACACTGCACTTTGTAGTATTTTTCAATAATTTTGTTACACATATACGATATTCCTCCAAAAGGAGGATATTGGAGTAAAGTTAAATATATGGTACGTTTTATTTGAGAATTAGTTTACATTGATTTATTTTATTATAATAAATCTAATTATGATATAGTTGGTTGTGAAGATGCAGATTAGTTATTTAACCTATACAAACTATATCTTAAATAGGTTACTTAGTACGTGGAGAAGAATTTTTATATCATGACGATCAGAAACAGACCATAATGGCTACTTTATCCAATCATGCTGAAATTCTTGCAATTCACAAGACTAGTCGAGAATGTGTATGGCTAAGGTCAATGGCTCAGTACATTTGTGGAACATATGGTTTGCCTTATAGTAAAAATCTTCCAATGATATTATATGAAGACAACACAACATGTCTATCTCAAATCAAATGAAGATATATTAAACGAGATAGAAGAAACATATTTTACCAAAGTTTTTCTACACTTATGATCTTGAAGAAAATGGTGACATCACTGTACAACAAATTTGTTCGAAGGATAACCTAGCATACTTATTTATAAGATCATTACCAACTACAACATTTGAGAAATTAGTGCACAATATTGAAATGTGGCGACTCGGAGATCTCAAGTGATGTTACCATGAGGGGAGTAAATATACTATATTCTTTTTAAGAGTATTACATTATAAGAAATATGTACTCTTTTTCCTTCACTACAATTTTTTTTCCTAATGGATTTTTCCGAGTAAGGTTTTAAATAAGCATATTTCATATATATAATGAGTATCTAAGGGGAAGTATTATAAATATTATGATTATAGATGTTCATGCTTAGTGTCCATGTAACCCACCTCCTATTTGTCAAACCAATTCCCTTTCAGATCCGTCTTTGAAGATCAATAATCCGTTCTCTCATTGGTCCTATGGTCTTCTGCTGAAGAGCGTATGTACTAAGATCTTCAAACCTTCGTCTATTCATATTCTATTCCCCGTCGGGTTTTATTATAGTGGAAAGCGCCTTTCAGTCGAAGTTTCCTTTGCATTACTTGTTAAGCTCTTTATTATTTAGGGAAACAGCTGATAGATATCTTTTCGTCGAGATCTCTTTTCTTACAACCATTGTCTAAGTAGTTGCTAGGTTATAAATAATGACATTTGATGAGTTTTGGAATACACACATTGAGCAAAATCCAAAAAGATTGGAGAAACTGGAGAAATTAATCATTTTTATTTTATTTACTTTTGTTTCATATATTTATTTATTTTATTATTATATCATATTAAATTTATTTTAATATTATATTTTATTGGTATTCGTGTTACCGTTGTGTTCCTCAAGTTCACAATAGTCCTTTATATTTTTTAAAGAATTTGTTCATATTTTAGTTAGATTAAAATATCATTTTCATTTCAATATTGTAAAATTTGTTCAATTTTAATCTTTGTACTTCCATTTATCCTATTTAACTAGTTTATTGTTGATTTTCTTTTAAATTTTTTTTGTTATCAATAACAATTTTACGATAAATTTTAAAAACATATTCACAATGGGTATTTGTAGGTTGGTTTGGATTGGATTAAAGCACATTCCCAACTCAATTATTTGGATTGTACACTTCTTCAACCAATGTAACACTTATTAAATAATGAACCCAACTTAATTTAACCATGAATATTTAAGTAGTTTATTGTTAAATTTCTTTTAAACAATTTTTGTTATCAATAACAATTTTACGATAAATTTTAAAAACATATTCAAAATTGGTGTTCGTAGGTTGGGTTGGATTGGATTAAAGCACATTCCCAACTCAACTATTTGGATTGTACACTTCTTCAACCCAAGTAACACTTATTAAATAATGAACCCAACTCATTTTAACCATGAATATTTGGGTTGAGTTGGTTCGAGTTAGCCGGGTCATTTATTAAATATTTTTTTAGAAATATGTAAAACTTTTATTTAATTATTTTCATATATTGAATTAATATTAATAACTTAATTTCAATTTATATTATAAAAATTTACTTTCTATGCTAAAAATTATTTTTAGGTGTTGTTGGAGAATAAATTAACCAAAAAGTCATGAAATAATACAAAATAAAAATAAATATATGTAAAAATAATTGTATCATAAATAAAAACAACATACTTTTTAATAGAGGTATACATGGGTTGGGTTGGAGAATTTTTTGGACCAACCTGATCAGATTGGCTATCTGAATGACTCAAATAGGGTCTTCAACCCAACCCAACTCTTAAAATTCGGGTTAGATTGGATTGAGTTGTCGGTTATTTATTTATTTATTTTTATTAACTTAAAATATTTAAATTTGTGTATAACATATACTAATAATTAAAATTTCATAAAACTCAAATGTTAAATATCAAAATCCAAGATGTCTATTACAAACCTTATACAAACATCATAAAAATATATATGAGTTACAAATATATATATATATATATATATATATTAGAAATTTGGGTTGGGTTGGGTCAATCCGAATATTTTTAAAAGTATAATCTGGATCCAACCCCTTGAAAAAAAAAAACACAAAAATTTCAACCCAACCCAAGTCAAAATTAAAACTAATCCAACCCAATTAAAACTAATCCAACCCAATCCTTACCATTTGGGTTGGGTAGTCCGGTTATTGGGATTGTCGGATCACTTGAACATCCCTACCTTTTTAAAAATAATAATAAGTTTAGATTTATTCAGATTGCTTATAATTATTTTTTGTGAATCCATGAACCAATCCCGTCTAAAAATTTGATAGAGTTTTAGTCAAACTTCACAAATCACTTATTTCTTGCTACTATTATTTTATTGGCAGTTTACTTTTTCATTTATCAATTTTCTATTTTGATAACTGTTTTAGTTGACTATACTAGAATTTGTGTTAAGTATGCAATAAAAAAAAGGGTGAAATTTTAATGTGAGTGACACATAATTTAGAGATGATAGGTGAGATTTAACCAAATTTTTATGAACTAAACTAAAATATGTGGGTAACCTTGATCTTAACCATTAAAAATGTAAATCTATTAGATCATTAGACTCAAAATAAAAAGTTGAACGTTATATTTTTCTAAAGTTTAAAGATCCATTCACACAAAATTGAAGTTTCTGATCAATTAAAAGCTTATTAAATTTCAATTATAAACAAATAAAACTCAAAATTTTTATAGACTAAATTGGATTCTAATTAATGCTAACTATGCTCATTTTAATTTGTGAGATTTAACATTATAATATAATTTTGGTTCGTGAAATGGTCATTTAGGAAAATAATTTTCTTTTTTTAGCGCTCAATTATATATAAAATGAGATTTCAAATTTTTAACCTTTTTGTTTGGAAATGTATACTTATTATTTAAAATTTGAATTTTAAGGATAGAAAGTGTCCATTCAAAAGATGATAACAGTTTATGTGTACTTCCATTTAGATTGTCTTTTTCAAAATTTTAGGTTTTTTTTTTCTTTTTATTTTTTAGTATATAGCAATTCCATAATTTTCATCCAAACCATCCCCCCTTGCCTTTGCCTTTTCCCATTCTCTTTCTTTCATTTCTTCATTCTTCCAAATTAAAAGCTCAAAAGTTTTCCAATTTTCTACTTCCCTAATATTTTCCCTTAATGCCATTTATATATAACAGCTCACCTTTTCATTTTAACCCCCTTGAGAATAGGTAATTAAATAGGTTGTGTTGATTGATTGAAACAAATGTAAATCAACTAATTTAAAGGGGAGGAATAATAATAATAAAGGCAAATGGCAAACACCACTGCCTCTAAAATATGGTATTTGTTGCAATTATGTAACACCCCAAATTTAGAAGGGGACATGAATGAACTAAAATCACATCCAAATAGAGAAATTATGAGAATATGCAAATATGGTTAAGAAAGGCATAAATGAATGGAAAGTCACTATATATACCAAACAAGGTGCACCTTTCTTTTCGGTGACTTAATCATAAAAACTCCAAAGTTAAGCGTGGATAGCTTTGAGCAATCTTATATTGGGTGATCTCCTGAGAATTTTTCTAGGATGCATGTGAGTGAGACACAAAACATGCTAAAAGAACTAATAAAGATGACGCTTGTAAGGGATACAGAGATAAAAGAACCAATAAGAATGGCGGTCGTAAGGGAACCAATAAAAATTGAGTCCTCAAACTTATATCAGTGTTAGAATTAGACCTTTACATTAACTTAAAATAGTTATAGAAATTAGACCCACAAATGATAAAACTTGAACCTTCAAACTTAAATAATGTAACAATATCCATAATTATATAAGTTTGAGGGTCTAATTTCAATATTCGTATAAGTTTGAGGCTCAATTTTTATAATCGAAAGATTGAGAGTGTAACTACGACTACCAGCATACTTCAGTGTGGTCTTTGCAATTTGTCCGGATAACAATAATAATGTGGGCCTCATTTCTTAATTTTTATGTACATAATTAATTTAATTTTTATTTACTTTCCCTTCTCATCAATTTCCTAAGCCATGATGTCATGAGTTTACTAAAACTTTGGTTCTCTTGAATATTAAATAAGAAACACAAACAACAAATAGCTTCTATCATGTACACACCATATTGGCCCTCATAAACCTTTCCCTTTCAAATTAGTCAACATCCTAACTCATTATATGGCTTATTTTTATTGGTTAGTCTTTGTATCTGGTCACCTACATTTACCTGCTCTCATTCATAATATATATTTGTATGAGTGTATATAAAATATATACATACAAACAACAATATGAATATGAAATTGATGTTTATATATACATTTGTTTCTAAGAAATCTTCCTCCCCCTTCCTTTTAAGAACAGCTCCACTCTCAAGAGGCTATAATCCTTAAATATGTGTAAAATACAAAATTATGAGACTTTATAGTTAGGTTAAATTACTTCTAAAATAAAAAGAAAAAAAGTTAAATTACAAGTTTCGTTTCTATATTTTTAAAGTTCGTCTATTTGGTTCGCGAATGTTGGAAATGATCAAATTAAGTTTCTAAATTTTTAATTTTGTATCCAAGTTAGGTTTCTAAGGTCCCTTTTGGTAACCATATCGTTTTTAGATTTTTTTTTTTGAAAATTAAGTTTATAGACACTTTTTCTATCTCCAAATTTCTTTATTTCTTAACTACTTTTTACCAATGGTTATGAAAACCAAGCCAAATTTTAAAAACTAAAAAAAGAAGAAAACATTTTTAAAAACTTATTTTTATTTTTGAAATTTGACCAAGAATTCAACCATTGTATTGAAGAAAGATGCAAATCATTGTATGAAATGGGGAGAAAATATGTTTAATTTTCAAAAAAAAAAAAAAAAATGAAAAACAAGATAGTTGCCAAACGGGACCTAAATGATAAAAGGTATGTAATAGATCTGTAAACTTTCAATTTTGTGTCTAATAGATTTGGAATTATTTAACTTTGTGTCTAAATAGTCTTTGATATATTCAACATCCCTTAAAATTTAGGGATTTATTAGACACGAAAGTGAAAATTTAGGATTTCATTTTGACATAGAATTTAAATTCTATACCTTAATAGATCAATTAATTTTTTCAAAAGAGTTCAAATATATATGGTAGGTATCTATTAGAAAAAAATGAATGTTCAAGGACCTAATAGACGGTACAAAACCGGTTCATCTTGCAAAAATAAGTTATAAAGCTAATAAAATGAAGTTTTTATTTTGACTTTTTAGTATAATTATTTGTGAGAAGTAAAGATTGAACCTCTAATTTTAAGTGAGACGGTGCATATTAATTGTACCTAAGCTCATTTTGATGTGAAGTTTTTATTTAATTAAATTTATCGTGATCAAGGGGCCCACTTTGGGGGTTAAAGAAAGCCAAGTAAGAAAGAAGATAAGATGGAGAAGGGCTTTCAATTTTCATCAATAATTATTGTATAGTTAGTATAATTTTATTTAGAAAAAGGGGAAAATTAGATTTTTTTTTTTTTGGGGGTGACGTGTAAATAAAACCTTTCTTAAGGTTCCAACAAAGTGGTGTGGATTTAGAAGAAGATAACGTGGAAAGTGTCATTTACGGTAGTGTAATTGCATGGAACGTAAAGCTCTCCCACTCCTTTTATTTTTCTCTTTTGGATCAAATCCCCATCCCCCACAACACACATTTAAAAAAGAAAAATTATTATTAACTTTTTAGAACTTTTATTTTTCACAATAAATTTGATATATTGTATCGATTCTAATCCTAACCTTTCTGTTGTTGTCAAATTTTTGTCAATAGAGAATACATCCAACCTTCACGTGATAAAAATGATAAATTTGTAATTTAAGGAAGAGAAAACCTGCACAAAAAAAAAAAAAAAAGATTCTAATGTCAAAGTCAATATGAGAATTAAATAATAGGGATGGAGTCGGAAATTTAAGTTATCTCATATGAAGTCATGATGGCCTATTTATAGGAAATTTGATATAGGGTTAGGATATGAATTTTATAATTCCTAACAAGCTAGGATCAAATTTCATATTAGGCCAAAATTCACTCTTCACTGCTTTCAATTTCATCAATTTAAATTTCGATCCGGACAGATTTTAAAAAATGTTTAGCCACAAACTTTCAATTGCATTCATTTTAGTCTCAAATTTGAATAAGCGGATCGATTTTGGTTTCAATCACAGTAGAAAAGTTTTTCACACACGCTCCAAAGCCACATGTTGCTCTACGATAAGTCTCGAACTTGGACTCTATGATCGGTACTTGTTTATTATTATTATTATTATTAAGAAATTACCAAAAACAGTGACTAATTCATTCTTGATTCAAGTGACCACTATCATGAAAGCTACAACCATGGCTCTCGAAAGTAAGACCCCCATTAGCCTTTGATGTTGTTACGAGCGATAGACAAGTGTGATGAAGATCCAGACCATGACGTTGTAGGAGGCATTGGCAGCCATGATGGTTCGCTGATTTTGGTGGTGAGGAGTTTGAATTCAGCTAAAAATGCAATAAAAACAAGGAAAATGCAATGACTGGACAAAGGGACATTCCATGACTTGTCTAGCTTACTATGTTCACCTCGTGGATGGTCTTATATGAAGGATGGATATCGACGTTGATGTTAGAGATGAGGCAAATGGAGGAAAAATTGAGCTCAAGACAAACGAGAAATAAAAAAGAACAACAAACCATTATTGGTGATCGATTCAAAAATATGAATACTTTGTCGAAGAAAAATTGGTGCTAATAAGCTTTGTTTCTACTAAAAATAAACTGATCAAGTAGATCTTATCCTTAAACTTGAAAAACTCTCCATTGAACGGAAAAAAAAAAAATCATAATTATAAACATTGCAAGAAATAGTGTGCATACGCCATACACCCCATCTACATTGTATTAGTGTTGAGTTGCCATGTCATTTACTAATTAATGATGAAATTCCAAATCATTAAATTTGGGCTCAATTAGGAGTTGATATATGTCCCGAATTGAAATTGAAGACAAATTTGTTGACGCCACATGGTTTTATCATAATCATTGAATCAGAGAAGATTAATTTGGCTCAATTTGATGTTATTATTTGGGTCAAAGTCTAAATAAGCCCAAAAAATAGGTTGGATTTGACCCAAATGTCAAATCAAGCCTAAATCCTAATTGAGCCCAAAGGCCAAACTCATAGACCAATCAAGTCCAAACCCATGGGCTAACCAGACCCAAGCCCATGAAGCCCATCAGAGAGCCCTATAAATAGAGGCACTCTTCTCATTTCAAGGGTCAGCATTTTCTACCTTCAGAGAGCCTAGAGAAAATTCATCAACAAGTAGAAGACTTCCAAGACTCCTGAAGCTGCACTCCTAGAAGACAAAAGATCCTTGAAGACATAAAAACTCTTCCAAGACTTCTACTTCAAGAATGTTTGGTGCTTTTCTTCTTCAAGTCAAGCACATTCACCCAACTGAGAGAGAATCAGAGGATCAAGTATTAGAGATCGAACCACATCGCATCAAATCAACTTCAACATCAACACCAACTCAAGTTCAACTCTACGAAACAAGTTTCTTCGAAAACCTCGTGCAAACAAATTGGCACGCCCAATGGGAGTTCTTTACCTCTCATCTCTCTCTCAACACTCAAGTAAACTAATGGCACCTAAGAAGATGGCATCAAAGCTTCCTCCACAAATGGCTCGTATATGGGACCTGTCACCCGCAACCGCTCAAGAGAAATCACGCAGGAGCAAGAGCAGAGCTCCCTCATCGCCCACTACATCTTGAGGCAAATGATGAAATCCCCACAAGGTGGGGTTGTCATCAAGGAAAATCTCCTGTTTGACAACTCTACTTCCACTTCCAGCAAGCCGAAAAGAGATTCACTGCCAGATGTGATTTCTGTCATGATGGTAGATGTGACGGCAGAAGCGGCCATGAAAGAAATGGAAATGAAGATTAACTTTCTGATAAAAGCCATCGAGGAATGAGACCATGAGATCGATGCCTTGAGAGAACAAATGCAGTCTCAAAAGGCTGCTGAATCAAGCCAAGCACCCATGGTCAAAGCAAAACTGACAAGGGGGAAGACCGTGCTGCAAGAAAATCCAACTGCAACAGTCAACCTCGGTGGCCTCTCTATCGGTCCAACAACTGCAAAGACATGATTCATGACCTCCATAAGAGCTCAAATATGAAGGGCCAAGCTCAAACTTCCTTCATGTATTCTTAGCCAATAACACCCAGAGGATCAGACAATCTGAGAATGCCTGCAGGGTATCAACCCCCAAAGTTCCAGTAATTTCAACCGAAGGGCAACCCAAAGCTAACACATCGCCCACTTCATAGAAACATGCGAAGAATGTGGAACAAAGGGAGATTTAACCAGTCAAGCAGTTCGTCAGAACCCTCGAAGGAGATTTTTGACTGGTACAACGAACTTAGACGCATGAGGTGATTGACAGTTGGTAGCAACTTGAAAGAGAATTTTGAATCGCTTCTATCGCACTAGATGCACCATCAACATGTTGAAAGCTGACAAAACCGCCAAACAACGGAAAGGGGAGTCAGTTATCGACTATATCAACCGATGGAGAGCTCTGAGGTTTGGATTGCAAAGATTGACTCACATGAATTATCCGTTGTAGAAATGTACACGGCAGGGTATGCACTGGGAACTTCTCTATATCCTGTAGGGAATCAAAGTCCCGTACCTTTAAAGAATTGAAACCGCGCTTACGAACTGGAGCTAAGTATTGCCAATAAAGGAACGAGGGACTTTCTGAGCACGAACCGAAGAAAGAAAGAAGAAGGTGAAGAGCGTCGAGAAAATTGTGGAAAGGTGCCACAAAGGAATCAATTGTCATTAATACGACACTCGTTGAAGTACTCCTCGAAAAGGAAAAGAAAAGAAGATAGAAAAGAAAGATGAATGAGGCGAAAGACGTCGCCTAACCCTGAAGGAACGACAGGAAAAAGTCTACCCGCTCCCCAACTCCAACGTTGCGGATATGCTTGAGCAACTACTAGAGAACCACCTTATCCAGCTACCAGAATGTAAACAACAATGGAACAGGCTGACAAAGTGGATGATCCCAACTACTACAAAGTATCACAGGGTCCGTTAGCCACCCAGTCGAAAATGTTTTGTACTGAAGAAATTGATCCTTCAATTGGCCTATGAGAGGAAAATAAGAGCTGGATCTAGATGAGGTGGTCCAAAGTGAAGTCATGCTGTAGTGACGGTAACTCCAAGAGTGTCGGCACCAATCATATATTATGAAGAAAGGGAGAGCTCGGTCCAATTTGGGACCTTCGAACCTGTGGTAGTGCGATTTCAGCAGAAGGTCCAAGCCACAGATCCTCAAAACAGAGAAGAGTGTGCTGACGATGACGATAACGAAGGTTGGATCCTTGTGGCGCGCCATAAGAAGGAAAGATTGAACTCTACCTAAAAAGAGTTACGCTCTCATAGAAGCTACAAGAGATAGAGCAAGACACAAAAAAAGAAGGGTAGAAAGAAGGCCTGAAGGCCCAACGCTGTTGATGAGAGAGACGAGGATGTTCCTCGTCCCAGACAACAAGTGACGTTAGCAGATTTTCTCCTGAAGAACTTCTGCAATTGGGGTTCAGAGGAGATGCCAAAGGCTGCTGCATGTCATGCTGTCAGTACCATGGAAGAAGAAGATACCATTCCAGGCCCACTAAAATCGAAAGGAGAACCAAAGGGTTTGTCACCATTCAACATAGACGACTTGCTCTCGCTCCTGCGAGAAGCTAAGACGACCCTCATTAAGGCACTGTTAGAATCCAACGCATCTGGTGCATCGACCTCTGCAACGCGTGCTTATGCCTTGTGTTGCACATCCATAGGCTTCTAAGATGAAGATCTGCTACTAGGATCCAAATTGCACAATAGGCCTTTGTACGTCTCTGGATTCATTCAAGAATAGAGAGTGGATCGAATCCTCATCGACAATGGATCCGTTGTTAATATAATGTCTAAGACGACTTGAAACAGTGGGGCATACTCATGGAAGAGCTATCAAATAGAAAATTAGTAATTCAAGGTTACAATCAAGGCAGCCAAAGGGCGATAGGCATGATATGCTTAGAGTTCCTCATTGGCGATCTGAAGGCTGACATGTTGTTTCATGTGATAGACTCAATGACCACCTACAAGCTGATATTGGGACGCCCTTGGATCCATGGGAATGGTATGATTACATCCACACTGCATCAATGTTTCATGTTTTACCAAGATGGGATTAAAAAGGTTGAAGTAGATTCTAATCCGTTTTCCGAGGCCGAGTCTCACTTCGCAGATGCAAAGTTTTACCTAAAGAGCGAGAATTTCGGTGAGACTATGCCAGTAGAGAACTTTCTGATAAAGAAAGCACGTGAATCCCGGTTGAGGACGCCAATAGACACGAGAAAGGGGCGGGTAGAAAGGTACAAGCCTCCAGCCCAAAAAAGAGTAGGACATCCCTCGGCGTTGGAGAAACACCCGTGGTGAGGGGCAAAAAAGCCTTAGAAGCTCTGATTCTATGCTATGTCCCTTTGTCGAGACGAAAAAAGGGTGAGTCACCTTTTACGGAATGCTTGCAGGTCGACAACATAGAAATTCTAAAGGAGAATTTCGTCGCACCCTTCACGCTGATAACAAAGCTAGAAGTCCACAAGCCGAAGGCGGAAGTGATGGGGTTAAAGCTGCACGAGAGGCGAACTGAAGACGGATTCGATCCCAAGGCTTACAAGCTGTTGACGAAGGCGGGCTATGACTTCACAACTCACACTGAGTTCAAGAGTTTGAAGATTTATGAGCAACCCTGACTCTCGTCGACCCAAAAGAAGCTCTTTTGCAAGAGGGACACGCTATACCCACGTCGAGGGCGAGACTCGGATATGAGCTGTCAAAGCCAGTCCGCATAATCAGAAAGGAAAAGGGGAAAGTGGCCAACAGTAATCATATCATTGCAGAAGAAGTCGATGACATAGGAGAAAAGGAGGGCAAAGATAAAAGAGCCTCAGCCTTCGAGCGTATTAGACTGTCTGCCGCACGTGCTTTAGTCTTCGAGAGGTTAAGCATGACAGAAGCAGAAAGAGGAAGCCTACATACTATTCCCAGAGCTACTCATTGCTCAGTCTTTTGAAGGTTGACTCTGTCGAATGAAGGAAATGAGGAAATCCTGTCAATTGCCGGTGCTGGTGCAACCGTCAGCCTTTGAGAGACTAAGTGTAGTTCCAAAGGAAAGTGAAGGAAAACCCCGCGCTTCCATTTTTGATCGCCTGAAGCACGAGAGGATTGAAGATCCCCTCGACCAATATGTCCCTAGTAAGACAGGGGAAGGGAAAAGCTTGCGCTGACACCCCTGAAATGACTATAAGAAAGAGGAGGCCGATACCCCGAGCGTCCATCTGGCGACGAATCAACCTTAAAAACGTTGAAGGTTCATCGGACCAGAAGCCATCAGGAGAGGCAAGAAGTGATGGAGAAATCCGTAGTACCGTCCCCTCACGCATGAAAAGAAAGACTTTCATTACTCTAAACACAAGTGGGGGCTAGCTCAAAGTAAAGAGGCCCGACATTATTTTTACCAATCCTCAGAATGAAAATTTAGAGTAGGAGGAAGACGAAACTTCGTGCAACCACATCACCATCACCGAAGAATCTGAAGAAGGTATGACCAAAGAGGAAGTAGAGGACGCTCCGCAAGGTCTAGAGAACGGTGGTCAATCCACGGTGGATGAGCTAAAAGAAGTGAATCTGGGCACAGTAGAAGAACTGTGTCCGACTTTCATCAGTGCATCCCTCTCAGAAAGGGAAGAAGAATTCACATAAGTTTGCTCACTGAATACAGGGATGTTTTCGCCTGGTCATACAAAGAGATTTCGGGACTAGATCCAAAAGTAGCAGTCCACCATCTCGCGATCAAACAGGGGTGTCGATCCGTTAAGCAGGCTCAACTACACTTTCTGCCAGAACTTATCCCCCAGATTGAGGTTGAGATCAATAAGCTGATTGAAGCCGGGTTTATTCATGAAGTTAAATATCCAACATGGAAAGCCAACATTGTCCCGATTAGAAAAAATAATGGACAGCTTCGTGTCTGCGTAGACTTTCGCGACCTAAACAGTGCATGCCTAAAAGACGATTTTCCATTGCCCATCACAGAGATCATGGTCGATGCGACAACGGAACATGAGACCTTATCCTTCATAGATGAATCTTTCGAGTATAACTAGATACGAATGGACCTCGCAGACGAGGAAATGACGGCATTTCGAACCCTAAAAAAGATATATTGCTACAAGGTAATGCCCTTCGGGTTGAAGAACGCTGATGCTACTTATCAACGTGCCATGCAGAAGGTGTTTGACAATATGTTGCACAAACACAAAAAGTGCTATGTGGATGACCTTGTGGTCAAGATCAAGCGACGACAGGACCATTTGAAAGATCTAATAACCATGTTCGATCGCCTGCAAAAGGTTAAAGATGAACCCCCCTCAAATGTGCATTCGAAGTAACTTCAAAAAATTTCTGGGCTTCGTTGTGAGACATCGAGGGATAGAGATAGACCAATCCAAGATCGATGCCATCCAAAAGATGCCAAGACCAAGGAATCTACATGAGTTGAGAAGTTTGCAGGGACGTCTAGCTTAGATTCAGAGGTTTATTTCTAACCTGGTAAGGCGGTGTCAACCCTTTCAAAGGCTGATGAGAAAGGGAGAGAAATTCGAATGGGATTAGGCCTGCCAGAATGCTTTCGAAAGCATAAAGAGGTACCTGATCGGTTCTCCTGTCTTAGAAGCCTCAATAACGGGCAAGCCATTGATACTGTACATTGCAGTGCAAGAGAGATCACTGGGGCCATTATTGGTATAAGAAAGAGAAAAGGGAAAAGAACACGCTCTCTATTACTTGAGTCGGACCCTGAATGGAGCCGAGATCAATTATTCCCCTAGAGAGAAGACTTGCCTTATGCTTTTCTTCGCCATAGATAAGTTGAGACACTACATGCAAGCCTTCATAGTCCACTTAATTGCAAAAGTCGATCCCATCAAGTACGTCCTGTCCAGGCCAATCATCTCGGGACGTTTAGCCAAGTGGGCAATCATGCTTCAACAGTACGACATTGTTTATATACCGCAAAGGGTAGTTAAAGGGCAGACATTGGCCAACTTCCTGGCAGATCACTCAGTTCCATCGGATTGAGAGTTAAGTGAAGATTTTCTCGATGACGGAGTTCTCTCAAAGAAACCTCAGAGCTATGGGTCATGTTCTTTGACGGTGCGGGGGCAAGTATGGTCCTCATTTCGTCAGAAAAGCACATGCTGCCTTATAGCTTCACACTTGCTGAGTTATACTTGAACAACGTTGTTGAATACTAAGCCTTGATAATTGGTCTCCAAATGTCCTTAGAGATTGGGGTAGCTTGTATAGATATCTTGGTGACTCAAAGTTGATAATCAATCAACTTTTATGCCAGTACGAGGTGAAGTATGATGTCTTGAAACCCTACTTCACTTACGCTTGCTAGCTGATGGAAAAGTTTAAAAGTGTGACGTTGGAGCATGTCCTGAGGATGGAGAACAAGAAAGTGGATGCCTTGGCAAACCTAGCCACTGCCTTAACGGTCCTGGATAATGTGTCCTTTAATATATCACTTTTTCAAAGATGGGTTGTACCTCCGGTCGAGACTGCATGTGGGAAACGAATGCGATATCAGTCTACCTAACCGACGAGGAAGACTGACAGCAACCCATCATAGATTACCTTGAGCATGGAAGGCTTTCGGACAACCCTGTCGTAAAATCGAGGTTTGAAGGAGGGCCGCACATTTCATTTACTATAAAGAGGTTCTATACCGTTGATCCCTTGAAGTACTTTTTCTTTGATGCCTCAGTAAAGAGAAGACAGTAAAGGCTTTGTAGGAAGCACACTCAGGCATATGCGGTGCGCATCAAGCTGGACCAAAGCTACAATGCCAGCTGAAAAGAATGGGTTGCCATTGGCCGAGAATGATCCAGGACTCGATGTATTATGCAAAGAAGTGTGAAGCCTGTCAATAACACGCGAATTTCGTTCATCAATTGCCCGAGCCTCTGCATTCAACCATAGCCTCGTGGCCTTTCGAAGTATGGAGGCTTGATCTGGTCGGCCCTATAACACCTAAGTCGTCAGCAGGGCACTCCTACATCCTCACAGCCACTGACTACTTTTCAAAATGGGCTGAGGCTGTCACTCTAAGGGAAGCTGTCACACCCCGCTCCAGATTACTCTCTTAACCTGGATGGGATGGTGACTGTAGCAGTTACCAACCCTTTTATTGGCACTTATTGCCTATCTAACCTGCTAAATTTTGCTCAAACCTTGAATACGTACATTTCATCAATATACTGAACAAATTAACTCAGAACTTAACACATTTACATTACAGGGTTTTATAGCATTTCATACATGAATATTATAACTTAATGAGCCCCATCTAGGATACTAGTCCCTATCTGATAAACACATGTGTACTAACTAATACAGGTATTCAATTAAGCTTCCTTCAACCTGACTCTTTAAGTGGCAGAGCAGCAACAAAGAAGCCTTTTGAGAACTGACCACTACCTGAAAGGAAAACATTTGAAAAACATGAGCTAGAAGCCTAGTGAGTGACTAACATTTAAATCATAACGTTCATACATAAATTTCATATTAAAACTGAAAGCTTTCACTAAAACATAAACTTGGCAACTATTATTCATGTTATCAGCAACATCACATAGCACTTTTCTTACTTTGCTAGACTATGCCTTAGTCTATTTGTCTAGAGTTGCCCTTTTGCTCACTCATTATCATTATTTACCATATTACTACTTAACTTGGAAGAAACCCTTTTTGTTCACTTCCTACAATCATAACTTGCATCCTTAGTTGAGAGAGAACCTTTACTCAATTCCTCAACATCAATCCATATCTAATATTGAGTGATCTTGACACTACCAATAACAACTTTTCTTTCATTCATGTAATTCTAGTTTAAGTACCGTCATACCTTAGGTACTACTGCTTAGATACCTTCTCCGTGTACTTCAGTATCGAGCTATTCAAATTCTAAGATTGAGCTTCAGTACCTTCTCTGTGTACTTTAGTACTAAGCTATTCAATTTCTAAGACTGAGCTTCAATACCTTCTCTGTTTACTTCAATATTGAGCTATTCATACTCAACTTACATATTCTTATCTCTTAGTGACTTAGTTGCCCAAAACATTCTATACTAACACATCCTCATGGTCATTGAAAAGCATAGCATAAGTATAACATTAATGTGAGATGCGTTGCTTGGTAACTATTTAAGAATAGTTGTCATAAATAGCTTTCAGTAAACATGCATTGCTAAACATTCATAACCATTAGCAATTTACTTAAAATATTTAAAGCATTTAGAGTCACTCACAATATTTGGCAATCCTCTTCATGTATATGCTTACTGGGCGTTGAACACTTAGCCAAATTCTTAGGCCTTAACTTGACTAGGCAGCAACTTCATTACCATGCGTCCATGCCTTGCGTTAGGCGTTCAAGCCTCTTATGCGACCAACCTTTAACCCTTTGCCTATTGCCCATCGCATGGCCCATCGCATAGCAACCTTTGCACCCATTGTTTAGCTCATGCGCCCATCATTCAGCTCATGATTGTTTAGACACATCAACCCATGCCTCATGCGTTTTTCTGGTTGCGCCCATCATTCAGCTCATTCGCCCATCTTGTGGCACATCAACGAATGCCCCATATGTTCGTCTAGTTGCGCCCATTGTTCAGCTCATGCGCCCATCTTGTGGCACATTAACGCATGCTCCATATGTTCGTCTGGTTGCACCCATCGTTCAGCTCATGCGCCCATCTTGTGGCACATCAACGCATGCCTCATGCATTTGTCTGGTTGTGGCCATAAACTCCAACGCACACTGGGCCCATCGTTCAGCTCATGCGCTCGTCTTGTGGCACATCAACGCATGCCCCAATGCGTTCGTCTGGTTGCGCCCATAAACTCCAACGCAACCTCGCGCTTACGGCTTCAACATGTGTTGCATAGTCCAATGCTTTTCAGTGCATCCTTGCGCCAATTCAACCTCCAACGCATGCGCTCAACATCATCGTCAAGCCCTTAAAGCTGCTTGCTTGTTCAACGCAAGCAGCTGGCTGCTTTGCTGTTCAACCCAAGAGCTGGCTGCTTGCTCAAGATTTCAGATTTAACTTACAATTTTTAATAACTAATTTTTCAGGCCTTTTCTTAAGAAATTTCCTTCTAAAAAAAATTCTCTAAAATGTCTTAGCAAGCTTAACTAAAATTTCAGCTATATAATTCCTCGTGGTTGAGACGGAATCCCTAGATCATCAAGGCTAGCTCAAACTTACCCGAGAATTCGACCTTCAGCGGATTCTTTCATTTTTCAGCTCGATTCAGCTAGAATCTACTTTCGGCATTTCACCTCAGTAACTAGACCAAACCTCAGGTTTGAATGGCTCTGGAATTACTCCATTTGGTCGAGTAAATTTCTCCAAACCTCTCTTTGAATTCAAGCTTCCCCTTTTAAATTAGTAGCTGCATGTTCTCCTTTTAACATCAAGCTGCCACCTCATCCTTAAGGGATAATATCAAACCTGAGCATGACAACTGGCTTAGCTGATCAATAACTAAGATGATCCTTTCCTCTTAGTTATCGATGCAAGGGTCAGCTCCCAAGCTAACGCTTACAACCACATGGCCGCATACCTCCTCAATGCATCGCCCAATTTGGCTAACGCATAACTCACTTAGAGGCTATTGCATCCCTCCTTTGGTCGCATACTTCTAAGCCAATGCATGTCCTACCCACACATAGCTGTCTTATCATATCAACCATGCGTTAAGCCTTAGTAACGCAAGATGTTTACCATGCATCCACCATGGTTTGTCTCATCGCTGCATAGTTCATCGTTTAGCAAGGTTGCCGCATAGCACCATCACATAGCGTTGTCGCATAGCATCATCACATAGCACTATCGTTTAGCGCTTCACCGTTCCGCACGATCACCTACCACATTTGCTATACGATCGTTCACCCGCCTACACAATCACTTACCTGTCGTGTAGCACCGCTCGCTTTCTTTACGATCGCATACTCCATTGTGTAGCATTGCACTTTAGCTACACGATCGTGTAGTTTATCGTGTAGAACTGCTTATTTACTACACGATCAACCCGCGCATGCATCTCCAGCGCCCGGCGCCTATGTCTGCACAACCTGAGGGTACTGCATGCTTTGCTAACCTCCCAAGACATAGGTTGCCGCATGCCTTATCAACGCATAGTTTATCCTTGCTTTCAACACTTAGCCTCTACAAGCCTTGGTTGCTACACACGCAACCTCATGTGTCCACACTTCTCCATCAACGCATGCCTACATTTTGTTTCCATACTTAGCCAATTTTTACTTTTTATATTATCTAAAACTCATATGACCAAGTATTTCTAATACTTAGAATTTTCTTCCTCCATCTTCCTACTTTCTTTACCTTCTTTCATAATTTTACTTAACATGCTTGTTACTCATCTTTGTAGGAAAAACAGAGTACGGGGTTGATAGAAGCTAAGAAAGAAAACGTGGTGGATTTTATTCGCACTCATATCATTTATTGGTATTGTATTCCCCATCGGATCGTGACGGATAACGGGAGACAATTCTTCAATAGTTTGATAGACATGTTGTGTGAAAAATTCAAATTTAAGCAGTACAAGTCATCCATGTATAATGCCGCCGCAAATGGGTTGGTAGAGGCATTTAACAAGACATTGTGCAACCTGCTGAAGAAAATTGTTTCCAAGTTGAAGAGAGATTGGCAGGAGAAGATCGATAAAGCGTTGTGGGCTTATCACACCACTCATCGTACCCTTACAGGAGTTACCCTGTACTCTCTCGTTTATGGGGTAGAAGTTGTCCTTCGTTTGGAAAGAGAAATTCCATCGCTAAGAATGGCGGTGCAAGAAGGGCTGACTACAGAGGACAATACCAAATTGCGGCTTCAAGAGTTGGAAGCACTGGATGAAAAACGATTAGAAGCTCAATAAGCGTTGGAATGTTACCAGGCAAGAATGTCTAAAGCCTTCGATAAGCATGTAAAGCCTCGGTCCTTTCAAGTCGGTGATCTAGTGCTCGCCATAAGGAGACCAATCATCACGACAAGACATACGGGGAATAAGTTTACACCTAAATGGGATGGGCTCTACATCGTCAAAGAAGTCTACACAAACGGAGCATATAAGATAATTGATCAAGACAGGGCTAAGATTCAGCCCAATCAACGACAAGTTTCTCACGAAGTTTTACGCTTAACAAATGTAAGGAAAAAAAAGATTTGTACGAACTACGTTACGACTTGATCCCTATCATTATAAAGGGTATGTAGGCAACTTAGAGAAATTTAAGTTCGGTCGCGCATAAAAAAAAACATTCCTTTTGAACTACATTATGACTTGATCCCTATCATTATGAAGGGTATGTAGGAAACTTGGAAGAAACTTCATGTCCAGTCCAGTTAAAAAAAAAAAATTTGAACTACGTCATGATTTGATCCCTTTCTTTAAAGGTATGAAGGAAACTTAAAGAAATTTAAGTTTAGTCTATAAGAAAAGGTACCACAACAAGTATGATACTATAAGATTGATGTTGATCATCCCTGTTAAAGAATGACACTCCAGATTGAAGAATTTCATCCCTATTAGGGACAACACAATGGATTGAAGATGTTCATCCCTCGTAAGGGGCTAGCACAGTAAATAAAAGGCATACACTTGGAATGCACTTCGCTTCTTATTTAAATCAAACTTGGATGCTCCTCCATCTTCAAGTTCAAAGGCTTCGTCGATGCTCTTCAATCTTTAAGTTCAAAGGCTTCATCGATGCTCGATGCTTCATCTTCATGCTCAAGTCTGGAGGCTTCGCAATGCCATCCAGATTGAAGATCTTCATGCTCAAAGTTGTGAAATTGAGCTCAATGTGAAGATTCATCTATGCTTCATCAAACTCAAGTGCGGAGGATTCGCCGATGTTTCATCAAACTCAAACGCGGAGGATTTGCTGATGCTTTGTCAAACTCAAACGCAAAGGTCTCGTCGATGCTTCTCCATCTTCAATTCAGAGGATCCATCGATGTTGTTCCATCTTCAAGTTCAAGATTGGCGTGCATGGCCCCACTTCCATCTTCAAGTTCAAGGTCAGTGTGCATGGCTCCGCTCCGTCTTCAAGTTCAAGGTCGGTGTGCATGGCTCCGCTCCATCTTCAAGATCAAGGTCGGTGTGTATGGCTTAACTTCATCTTCAAGTTCATGGTTGGTATGCATGACTCGACTCCATCTTCAATGACTCAGTCTACAAAATCATGATGTAGCTTCGCTTTATCTCCAAAGTTTGGCGTGGTTCGCTTCATCTCCAAAGTTGTGAGGTGGCTTCGCTTTTTCTCCAAACTGATGGCACGACTTCGCTTCATCTCCAAAATCGTGGTGCAGTTTTGTTTCCTCTCCAAAATGTTGGCGCGGCTTCGCTTCATCTCCAAAGTCGTGGTGTGGCTTCATTTCATCTCCAAACTGATGGTGTGGTTTCACTTCATCTCCAAATTGATGACGCGGCTTCACTCAATCTCCAAAGTCGTGGTGCGGTTTCGTTTCCTCTCCAAAATGTTGGTACAACTTCACCCCTTCTCCAAAATGTTGGTGTAGCTTCGCTTCCTCCCCAAAAATGTTGGTGTGGTTCCACCTCATATGCGAGATCAAGTTTGGTTTGCCTGGCTCTACCTCATATACGAGGACAACTCTGGTCCATCCGGCTCCACCTCATATGCGATGACAACTCTGGTCCGTCCGGCTTTGCCTTATATGCGAGATCGACTTTGGCCAACCTGACTTTGATGGCATATTCTTCTCATCTTCAAAGTTTGATGGCATATCCGCCTCATCTTCAATACTCGATGACATATTTGCCTTATCTTCAAATTTTGATCAAGGAGTAACATAATGAAGTAGACCTTTCTAGGATCCTCCCTAGGGTGATCGAATGGGAGAGTTGTAAGTCTTTGCGGGGCCCCTCCCATGACGATCAGGATACATGAGTAGCGCTACAAGGCAGACCTTTTCGAGATCCTCCCTAAGATGATTAAATGGGAGAGTTGTAAGCCTTTGCAAGGCCCATAATGATCAGGATGCACGAACGACGCTACAAGGCGGACCTTTCCGGGATCCTCCCTAAGGTGATCGAATAGGAGAGTTGTAAGCCTTTGCGGGGCTCCTCCCATGACGATCAGAATACACGAGTGGCGTTACAAGGCAGACCTTTCCGAGATCCTCCCTAGGGTGATTGAACGGGAGAGTTGTAAGCTTTTGTGGGGTCCTTTCATGACGATCAGGAAGTACGAACGGTGCTACAAAGCAAACTTTTTCGGGATCCTCCCTAGGGTGATTGAATAGGATAGTTGTAAGCCTTTGCGGGGCCTTCCCATAACGATCAAGATGTACAAACGGTGCTACAAGGAAAACCTTTCCGGGATCCTCCCTAGGATGATGAGAGTTGTAAGTCTTTGCAGGGCCCCTCCCATGATGATCAAGATGCAAGAACGGCGCTACAAGACAGACCTTTCCGGGATCCTCCCTAGGTTGATCGAATGGGAGAGTTGTAAGCCTTTGCGGGGCCCTCCCATGTCAATCAGGATGTCTTTGAACCGGAAGCGAGGAGGTGCACAGCAGGCTCTTATGTCTAGTTTCGAAGCCACGAACGGTGCTACAAGGCAGACCTTTTTGGGATCTCCCTAGGGTGATCGAATGGAAGAGTTGTAAGCCTTTGCAGGGCCCCTCGCATGACGATCAGGATGCATGAACAACGCTATAAGGTAGTCCCCCCCTCTCCCATGACGATCAGGAAGCACGAACAGGGATACAATATATAGACCATGTTAGGGTCATCCTTATGTGCACCAAAGAGTCGGTCACGCAGCCGGACATTTCTACAACAAAAAAATAGAGAAAAAAATTGTTGTTACAAAACAAAGGTTATGAAAGGAGAAACCTACCCTTCAAGATTATTGACGAGTCGGTGAGATTAAAAAAATGGTTGTGCTTCCATGAGTTGCGCTTTAACTCCTACAAAAGAGTAAGGCGGCAAGTTAGTAAACCTATGCAAAAAAATAGTAACGGGGCAAGTTAGTAAAAAAAAAAAGAGGGTGATGATAACTGCATTTAAAAGCAAAAAAGAAAAAAAGAAAAAAATAAGAAAGAAGAAAAAAAGAAAAAAGAGGAAAAAAAGAGGAAGAATTGAAAAAAAAAGTGAAAAAAGAAAGAAATGAAGTTTTTTTCTTTTTTTTTTTTAAAAGGGAAGAAAACGTTGGAAGAAAAAGAGAAAAATGAGAGAAATGAAAAATTAGAAGAAGAGGAGGGGATGAGGATAAATCCAAATCAAATAATGATTTGATTCAAAATATTAGATTTTTTATTAGATTTTCTAATTTAATTCTATCCTAATTTCAAATTAAAAAAAGATTAAATTAAACAAATTCCCTATTTAATTTGATTTTGTTAGATTTTGTCCTCAGATTTATCTTCAACTAAGATTTGGATATATTCCAAATTTTATTCAAAATCAAATTGTAAATAAAATCTCAAATTAAAATTTGGGCATATTTCAAAATTTATCCAAAATCTAAATCATAGACTTTTATCCCCAAGCCAAATTATTAGGATAAAATATTGAATTAAAATTTCAATATTTGGCCACATTCCAAATTCAAGTATCCTGTTGAGTTTTTATCTTCAATCAAAATAAATTGCAGATAAGGAAAAAAATCTCAATTGATCTTTTATTAAAATTTGGGCATATCCTAAATTTTATCTTAAATCCAAATCAAATTGGGATAAAATCTCAAATTAAAATTTGGTCATATTCCAAATTTTATTTCAAATTCAAATTATCTAACCTTGAGTTTTTTTTTCTTCAATCAAATTAATTGTGGATAAGAAAAAATTCTCAATTGATCTTTTATTAAAATTAGGGCATATCCCAAATTGTATCTTAAATCCAAATCAAATTAAATTGGGACAAAACTCAAAAAAAAAAAAAAAAAAACATAAAATTGGCCATATTCCAAATTTGTTTCTTAAAACCAAAATTTTAAGTTTTCATCTCCAAATTAAATTAAATTGAGATGAAACTCGAATTTTTATTTAAATTCAAAATTTCTAAGTTTTATCCCTAAAATCAAATTAAATTGGACAAAGCTCAGCTCAATTTTTTTTAGTAAATTTGGCCAAATTCCAAATGTTATCCCAAATTCAAGTTAAACTTACTAAATTCATAGTTTGACTGACGTATCAATTGAGGTCAAATTCAAGAACAAATATATTTGGATTTTGATTCGAACTTTATATTTTTCGAGATTCATCCACGCATAAATCTCGAAAGGGGCATATGAGAAATTTTGGACCAATCACAAGTTGCCATGTCATTTACTAAATTAATGACGAAATTCCAAATCATTAAATTTGGTCTCAATTAGGAGTTGACATATGTCCCGAATTAAAATTGAAGATAAATTTCGATGACGTCATGTGGTTTTATCATAACCGTTTAATCAGATAAGATTAATTGGGCTCAATTTGATATTATTATTTGGGTCAAAGTACCCAAAAATACGTTGAATTTGACCCAAATGTCAAATCAGGCCTAAATCCAATTAATTGAGTCCAAAGGCCAAACTCATGAACCAACCAAGCCCAAACCCATGGGCTAACAAGGCCCAAGCCCATGAAGCCCATCAGCCCTATAAATAGAGGCACTCTTCTCATTTCAAGGGTAAACATTTTCTACATTCAGAGAGCCAGAGAGAATTAAGCTGCTTCTTTCTTCAAGTCAAGCTTCAAGTCAAGCACATTCACCCAACTGAGAAAGAATCAGAGAATCAAGTATTAGAGATCGAACCACATCGCATCATATCAACTTCAACATCAACACCAACTCAAGTTCAACTCCACGAAACAAGTTTCTTTGGAAACCTCGTGCGAACAATTAGATAATTAAAAAATAAAAAAAAGTAAGATTTACAAAAATTAATATAAATGAAATCATTTTTCAATCAAGTTTTGGAGATTTTCAAAAATAGAAAATAAAAAAAAAATATTTACATAAATAGCAAAATTTAATTATAATTGTGATAGACATTGTTATCAATGTCTACCACAGATAAATACTGGTAGAAGTCTATCTACATCTATCAATGATAGAAACGGATACAAGTTTATCACTGATAGACATTGATAGAAGTCTATCAGTATCTATCAGTGATAGAAACTAATAGAAGTCTATCATTGATAGAGGTTGATAAAAGTCTATAAGTGTCTGTTAGTGATATAAATGGATAAAGTCTATCGTTGATAGAAATTGATATAAGTCTATCATTGATAAAGGTTGATAAAAGTCTATCAGTATCTTTCAGTATTTTTTTTTTGTTATTTCTGTAAATAATTTGACATATTTTCCATCTATACAAAATTTGATAGAAATCTATTTGTATCTATCAATGTTTTTTTTTTGCTATTTCTGTAAATAGTTTGACATTTTTCCTGTTTGAGAAAATTTCTATCAAGTTTCATCATACTTTGTATAGAGATAAATACTTGAGGTGTTTAAAAGTTAAACTATTTTAGATTTTTTTTTTTTTAAAAAAAAACAAACTATGTAGAGTTAAAATAGGTTTTAAAATCACTTTTAATGCATTAATTTAATCCATTAATTTAAGAATGACAAGTCTTTCTCGGGTTTTGACTTAAAATTTTTTTTTTTAAAAAAAACAGGGAGGTAAATTTAAATTTAAGTGAATCTATGTAGGTAAGAATTGAGGGATATAATAAATGTTGGGTGAAAATTTAACTTTTAAAAAATAAGAGGGAACCAACCTTTGGAAAATTTTGATTTGTCCCTTATGAACTGCAATCTTGAGTTTTGTGTTTTGGCCCCAAAGGCTACCCATATTTTGGAGGGAGTGATAAGATAGACCAATGTGGGTTTGGTGGACATCTCACACACGCATCGCCGCCGTTCGGTCGGGAAAGGCACGTGTGTGATTATTAATTTTAATAAAAATATTATTATTATTATTATTTTTAAAACCGAAAAAAAAACAAAAGAAAAGTCCTCCTGTTCACGCAAGTCCGATTCGTCCGCGTACGTTCTGAGGCCCTTCAGCAGTTCGAAAAGACGAATTTTTTATTCACTCCATTCGAATGTTCTCTTTTCCTCTCGTAACTCTTCCATTTTTGTTTTCCGAGCAGTGGGTTAGAAAAGGGTGTGTGTTCCGGTCGGTAACGGTGCATTTTCGATCGGTTCCTTTGGCTGTTTTATCCTGGGGACGACGTGGCAATTTTCAAACCTTCTTGCACACTTGGACAGAGCCGCGAAACGTCTTAAAGAGAGCGAGCTCCACGACTCAGCCTATAACGAGTTTCTGTTTTGCAGATTTTTGTTTTTTGCTTAACCGCCGTGCCTTGACCGTTTACTGTTCATCGTTCTGAAGGTCGTGTCATTTCTAACAATAGACAATTTTGTAATCTCTTGCAAATGATATATTAAACCACTTTTAAAATTTTTAGACCAAATAGAAACAAGCTTAAAGTCTCGAAACTGAACTTGTAATTTAATAACTGAATATACAATCAAGAATGCTAAATTATAGATTTGGTTCCTATGGTTAAAAGAAAGCTAGAGTTTAATCTTTATGATTTGATATAACATATCTTAAAGAAAATTTTATCAAACTATATGGGTTTTGGGTAGAATATTAAAGAACACCTAATAGATAATATAATGTTAAATTTGTCTTTATTCATTAATTTAAATTTTTGGGACAATCAATAATTTAAGTAAATTTGGTGGAAGATGAAAAAAAAGTAGTAAAAGGACATTTAGATATTTGAAATGTGTAGACCAATCAAATTTTGGAATCTCAAAACGTATGAATGGTCCAAATTATGCCACGTGTACTTTTTCTTTTCTTCCTGATTGGTCAACTAGTTTAATTTCCACAAAATTGTATGCAAATTGGAGTGCAATTTCCATCAACAAGTGGATCATAATGTCAAATCCTTTTAAATTGACAATTATGATATTGAGTCAATTCCACACTCAAATTTCCCAAATTCATTATCCAACCCAACACGTTCCTATTTAATCTCTATTCGATAACCAATTGATTATTTAAATATTTAAATATTTTTTCATGGTTGTTGACGACTCATCTTTTCTAACTTATTTAAACCAAAAGCTTAAGTTAATAGATAAAGATAAATTTAACTATATGTCATCAATGCAGAAGCTTGAATACAAGACCTTCTTGGGTCACCTGTTCTGATACCATCTTAAATCATCGATTGATCCAAAACCTTAAGTTAATAGGTATAGACAAATTTAATTATATATCATCTAATACTCCTCCTTACCTATGGACTTGAAATATGAAGAAGAGTCAAACACGTGTAAATAATATTAATTTGGGAGAAAACAACATTGTAGGGGCTTGAATAAAAATCCAAAAATAAAAATTAATTTTAAAAAATAGTTAACAATACAACTTAACTTCATTTTTAAATACATTTCTAAAAGGTAAATAACAAAATAAAGAAGTCAATAGATGGAAATAGTATTTCTAAGTTAAATAAAAAAAAAAATGACTATCAAACAAGATTTTAGTTTTTTTTTTTTTTTTTTTTAAATGTCATTTTGATTTTATTGTCTCATTTTGTTTTAGTCCTTATACTTTTAAATTTTTAAGTTTTAGAGTTAGTCTTTATTGTAAGTCTAGAGTTAAAGGAATGTTTTTTTTTTTGGGAAAAATTAGCCATAAACTACCAATAGATACCATTTTAAAGATTTATTCAAAATAAAAAAATTAATGTCAAAATGAGCATAGTACAGCTGGTATAATCATTATATTATTAACCTCGAGGTCAGATGTTTGATCTTTCATCCCACGTATTTAATCTATTACATTTTCAAGGGAAAAAAAACTAAAATAAAACAAGCTTGAACAATATGGACAACAATGGAAAAAAAAGGGAAAAAAAAACTTTTCAAGAAAATTGTGCCCAACATATGGTGCTTTAATTTAATCTTGGGCTTTTTTTTTTCTCTCTCTTTGGCAAGAGTGTATTAATTTTGGTGCTTAAATTAAGTTTGAAATTCAATTTAAGGTCATATGGTGCTTTAATTTTGGACCTTTTTTTTCCTTTGGCAAGAGAGTATTAATTTTGGTACTTAAATTAAGTTTGAAATTCAATTGAAGGTTAATTTATACAGTGTGTTTTTCTGGTCAACTATTTTGTATTTGTAGGGTTTTTATATATATAAATAAAGTATTTATGGGATTTAATCGTTTCCCTCTCATTTATTCTATTTCGTAGTATTTTTGTATATAAGAAAATGATGAATTTTAAATTTTAAATTTTAAATTGATAACTAATGGGCTTTTCTTGCTTCATCCATTTGAGAACACAAGAAATGGGCCGGGCTAGAAATCTTTAGATCTTTTCACCCTTCAGCCCATTGGTACACAGCCCAATACCCTTATGTTTGTCTATCAAATTCAAATGGGGTTTCGACTAATGTTTGTGACTATTTATAATTTAGGTCTTGTCCTATACACATATATATATAAATTACGATTTTCTCTCTTCCATACAAGTCTTCACATCCATCAATGTTTCTTTTTTTTTTTAAAAAAAATCATTGACTCCTCCACTTCCCATTTCTTCCTCCTTCCTCTCTTTTCTCCTTCCTCCTCCATCTTTTTTCTCCTTCCCACGATTTTACACTCCTCTGCTGCCGCTATTTTTCTGTTGGATTTGGTCGACTGCCACTGTCGTCGTTCACCAATCCGCCATTCGCTGCCACCATTCGGTCGAATGCCACCGCCACCATTCGCTTGTTGGATTGATCGTCAAATTTCACACACCATCTACCGCCAGTCGCCGAGGTAAGCTGCTAGTCATCTTTTCGTTGATTCTCTCTCCCATTCATGGTTTGCTCCTTTGTTTGTGTCACACAATAAGATCCAGTCGCCTATACAGATCCGTGGGACCCATGGTTGAAGAAAAATAAGAGATGAAGATGGGGGCTTATGTGTTATAAACCCCAATATGAAGATGGAGAGATGAAGAAGACTTTGTTCATGTTGCCTATACAGATCCGTCGCACCAAGACCGAGGAGAAATTCTTTTAAACCCTAAATATATATGTTATAAACCCCCAAAAGAATAATCATTCATTTATTTGACATATGTGAATTATTTACTGTAGTATATACCGTTGTTTATTTAATATATACTGTGATTTATGTTGAATATTAAGTTAATATGTGATTTATATGCTGTGGGATAACTGATAAAGAAATTCGATTAAACAATATATACTCTTAATTTTGTATATTGTAATATCTACTAATCTTAATTTTGTATATGTTCCATGGTAAATTGACAATGTTTCAATGTATATTGACAATATTTCAAGGTATTTGTAAGAATATAAAAATTAATTGATAGTTTTTATTTAAATTTTATATATTGTGATATATACAAATCTTGATGTGTTGGGATTTCTGATTACTTAAATGAATATATATACTGTAAATGAAATTTATGATATATACTGCGATCTATGTCGAACATTAAGCCAATATTATTTATATATCATGGTATATTTTATATATTAGATTATACGGTGATTTATGTCAAGTATTGAATTAATCTCTAACTTATATACTGTGGTATATTTCATATATTGATTAGAATATTTTCAAACGCCTAACAAAAATGTTCTGAGGTATATTTTAAATAACCATGAATTCACAAAAAAAAAAAAAAAAAAAAAAAGAAAAGAAAAGAAAAGAAAAATAATACGTGAAGCCAACAAAACATAGAAAATAATTTTTCATTAAATGTATTCTCTCTCCAATTAAATTAAATAAAAGGGAAAAGTCTCAATAAATAAATGCATTTTCTCTCTCCATTTGAAAATATGAAAAAAAATCTTATTAAATATATCTTCTATCTTCATAATAAATGCAGTTTTCTCTCCATCATTAAGAAAATTTCGAAAATAGGTAAATATATACAAAAATTGAGAATAAAAATAATAAAAAAGGGTAAACTTGTCCAAAAATAATATTAAAAATCTTTATTGAAAAAAATTTAAATTTTAAAATATTTTTGAAATATGTGGCCTAAAGAGGATGTTTTATGTAAAAATCCCAATTCAAATAAGCCTCATCAAAAGATCGAAGTCCAATGATCGGTCAAAACCTAATTTAAGCTCGATCCAAACTCGACCTAAAGTTAAAGTTTGATCAATCTGGTCTAGTCTAATACATTAATTCACTAGATTAGATATGAATCCCTCTTTTGAAAATCGGGTTGACCTATAGACTAGCTTATTTTGGTTATATCTAGATCACCTACTCGAGCTGGCCCAATTAACTTATCAATTAGCCAACTCAAATATATGTGCATGCATAGTTCTACATATATTAAAAAAAAATGAAAATTTTAATACTATTTCTAAATATATTTGTATAATTTAGGTATATAATTGTTTAGTTAACATAAAATTTTTAAAGGTGCTAAAAGCTAACATTTTTTTAAAAGAAAATTAAATCTAGAATATCAATAATTATAAAAAAGATAATAGAAAAAAGTGAATACAAATAAATAAAATAAAAATAGAAATTTATTAAGTTTTTAATAACATTTAATTAAGAATTTTTTTTTTAAAAAAAATATATTTTAAAATAATAAGTAATATTCAATGAATTAATCCCATGAGTCGATCTAAGTTTGACCTAAGCTCATAACTAAAGCAAGCATGGGATTGAGGAGGGAAACTTAGAAAAATTAAGTCGGGAGATGGAGCCATCTTCATCACATTTTGGTCATAAATCATAGAATTTAACAAACGACTATTTTTCTAATTGAGGATCCTGTCACTACTACAAAACTGAGTTTTAATGTTGGTTTAAAACTGACATTATAGGATTATAATGTCGGTTGACACGACATTAAAGATCATGTTATAAAAGATCTTTAATGTTGATTTTAAACCGACATTATAAATGACAAAAATTTCAATGCCAGTTATCTTCAATGTCAGTTTTTAACCGATTTTCAACCGACATAGAGCATTTTCTTCAATGTTGGTTTTCACCTACTTTTTATCAGTAATTGTCCGATATTAAATGTCTGTCATTGTTTTGTCATTAAAAATATTATATATATGATATATATATATATCTAATATATATATATATATTATGCTTGCACACGTGCTATACATGCACAAAATAAAATCTTAATTGCTTGTATGTATACAACTTAACTTTCAATAAATAAAAATAAACTATACAACTTAACTTTCAATAAATAAAAATAAATTAATTCACAACAAAGAAAATGATAAATTGTTTAACTAAGTAAACTATCCACAAGTTACATTGATACTGATACATAAAGCTTGAAAGTTTAAAGTTTGAGAGAGGGTTGCCTACTTTGGAGGGTTCGAATTAGTCCAAACCTACAACCAACAACCTTTCACAAAGTCATAGATTTTTCATCGATCAAAACTATAGTTTGACATCTAAACAAGAAAAAAAAAGAGAGAATAAATGTCTCCATTTGAGATCTAAAGAAGAAGAAGAAAAAAAACCATAAAGCTGAAATACATAATGTGTTGGATCTAGAGTTCCCCAAGAAAAAGCATAAAGAGGCTACGATACCAAATCTTTACTCCTTTATTGCACTTGCAAAACAAGAAAGCCCAATAGTTGAATAAATGGAAGAAAACCCATATAGACCCAATTTCTAAGCCCTAAAAAAATCAAAGGTAACCTTACTTGGATGGGTCATACAAAGGTTGAAATTGTATATCTTTCTACCTTGAGAATTAATGGCCGTATAGATGAAGATTGGAACTAAGTCTGGCACTCAAGAGAGAAATTAATCATTCGTTCATGTCCATCAAAGTATGAGACTTGATACATACATTAGTTCCGCTTAATGGCTCAGTCAGTGCAACAGATATTGGCTCAACGACTCAGATGGGATCGACTCGACCCGTCTTCTTGGCTCAGTCGGTTGGATCTGGCTTCCTTTGACTCATTCGTCTATTTAAGCATATATGGAATGGATGAACGAACATTTAGATCGACGGATCTGATAAAGCTTGTTTGGCTCGTTGAGTAGGGGTCTGGGTTTGGGTCGCCGATGAACAACATGGGCACTTAGATCTGGGTCATTGGATCCACGAGTAGGAATTTGGTGGGCTGGCCCGACGTTGGTGAGGAACGAATGTAATCTAGGTGAGGCACGAAAACAGAGGCACGAAAACAGCGAATGGATGGAAAATAGTGACAGAAATGAAGGCACTGATCTGGGCGAGGCATGGATAAGTAGGGGCCAACAGACGAAAATCAGACAGAGGCTAGGTTGACTACACGAATAGATGTCGGTGATGATACCCTAGTTGGGCTCTGAAACAATGTCAATAATATATTTCTCCAAGATGTATTTTACGGAAAAGGTATGGGGTATAGATACAGTGTCAGTGGACTAAAAATAGACCCCAAAAACACTCAATCAATCCTAAAAACTCTCTAACTACATAGACTAAGTACATACATTAATAAAGTCCATGATCTTTCGCCTTAGATGACAACAAACCAACATCTTAATCATATTTGTAGGTACAAAAGCTAGTTTTTATTTTGGCTTAAACTTCTACAAGTTCTTACCTAAGTAAATGCAAAATTTTTTTCATAATTAGATAGATTCACAATTTACGAATATAAGTCGATTAGGATCCTATCATACTTTTTCACGCATGTAGAGGATCGAAATGGGGTGATTCCTAACATCTGAAAACCAAAGATAAAATAGCAAACAAATCAAAAGATGTTCTAAAGATCTGAAAAGATCAAAACAAGAAGAAAGAACACAAACAAAAACTGAAAATTAAGATATTATCTGATGAAATGCTCGGTACCAATTAGGATTTTTAGAGCCTCAATAATAGCATCCTTCGAAATCGAAATGAAAGGCTTCTGCAATAATCCAAATATAATCACTGATTATAACTAGATCATACATATATAATTTACATGAACAACTATTACAATTTAATAGAAAAAGAAAACAAAGAAAGTGAAAGAGAACATATCACAATATATATTTTTGCCTTCAATTTTGAATAAAAAAGCTTAATATTATTAGTTTTAAGAAACTCCAATTCTCCTCTAGACAGGGTTCAAGACACAAAATATCTAATTAAAAAAATTCAATCAAAATCAGAATCAAATCAAGAGAGAAAAGAACAATAATCCAAATCTAAATTTCTTATAAACCAATTGAAGAAAAATTATTGTACTCACAATAGAAGTAGTTTTCACGTCCATGAACCAACCATTTTGTTAAGTATAAGCGAGTTGTACTTAAGAAGACAGTCTCACCTATTTCAATATATTCAAGTTTAACATCCATGCCTCCATCATACTTAACATACTTAACATCAGCAAAATCCATTTAATTATGACCCTTAAACAAAAGAAAAGTAAAAAGGTAAAGAGATTTAGCTGGCATAGATGAAAAAGCTTTATTTCAACATTACACGATGGAAGACTATCTAATATGTATAAGTATAATTAGGAAACATACAAGTGTCAGAAACGTTTTCAAAGTTTATAAAATACAAGTAGCCAAAAGAAAATATAACCAACTGTTCTAAATTGAATTGGTTTAACATACAAGTATAAGAACGCTCCTAATGAATTCTTTCCCCTCTCCTCTAGTTCTTATCTTTGAAAAACTGTAATAATTAAAATCAAATAACCAAAATCAAATAGATAAAATGTCATTAACATAATAAAAAACAAAGTTAAAATCTTTAGACTTCCCAGAGAAATAATATGAGAAATAATTAATAATGGAATACTGATTAATTAGTGAATTGATGTGAAAATGGAAGGAGGAGTTGGAGTGTTAATTAACACTCAACCTCAGTGTCGAAATTCAGTCCGAATTACTAAAAATACGATAAAGCCGCAACATGAAATCTGAAGCCACAACATAAAATCTAATAACATGAAATAAAACTACAATAAAATAGACATGTTTGGAAGTGATTCTTAGAAAGACAACAAAAGAATCTAAAAAATTACATCACAAATGTTTAAAAGTGATTTTGAAATGGTCAAAATAATTTTTGTTGTGTTCAAAATCATCCCCGAATATGTTTTTAATATTTCAAATCAATTTAACATTTGATTTTACATTTTTGAATGAGCTTTTCAAACAATTAAAATTGATTTTGAATCACAAAAAGCATATCTTGAAGTGATTCTGAAAACAACAAAGTGATTTAAGTCATTTTAAAATACTCCCAAACATGTCTTTAAAGAAGCATATAAAGCTAAGTTCAGTTCATTAAATTCACAACCCATTCATTAAAACAAACTAAAAGAAAAAGGAAATATCTGCTTTCAAGCAACTTGGTGTTTGTGACAGTGTGTATACAAATGATTGAAGAGCTAAAAAGCTCAACAGAATATCTCGTTTAAGAAGTTGTAAATAAACAAATTGAGAGCAGGGAATACCCAATCCCATTAAATGCTCAAATTTCAGCAAAATTAAAAAATTGAAAAGAAAAAAAAAATTACGTAATGTAAAGTGAAAGAAACCATATTGAAGAGGTAGAAAAATACCAAAAATTCATGGATGCCAATAATGCTGGTTAATGTTAAGATACCTCAATGGCAAGACACTTTCTATCAATCTAATCAAAACCATATGCATTGGGTTAAATTATAAAATTTATTGAGTTTAAATTGGATCAAGATAAATATAACATCTTGAAGTTGATTTAGACTTGAAACAAATCTAACCCATCATTTAACTAGAATAATTGATTCAAGGGAATTGACAAATGAAACCATTGAAGTGAGTTCCAACTTTTAATCTAAACATGAACACTCTGGTAAGTGCTATAAATCAGAATACTTTTGAACACGGAAGCAACATAATCTCCTTAGAGAGCATACACTGGATAAAAGTGGCAGCTACCACCATAATCAATTGAAGAAAGCAGGAACCTATGGTCAAGGACTATTGTAATGGTAATGGTTGTGGAAACCAATGAACTGAACTCTAACAAGCTTCAAGCTAAAAATGGGAGAAGACTAACAATAATCATTGTTGTACATTGATAGTTTAGGATCAAATTCCTGTGTTGTGCTTATTATTCTTGAGATATATAGTGTATAGCTTTGTGCTATGAATGTTTTCAAATGAACAGAAAATTTAGCCTAGTAAAATTGAAAGCTATTTTTAGCATGATATCCAATTCTTATGAGTGCTAATCAACACCGAGCGAAGACCAATACAAGAAATTAGAAGAGGACCTAAAAACTGGCCGCTTCCATGATGAATGTTCGCCACCGCCATGAATCCATAGACAAAATCTTGAATAATTAAAAGCTTCTCCATCAACATTTTCGCACGCAACTTCTTCATCTTCTCATCCTCTTCCAGATTCCCATTCCCTCGATGAATGCAATCTCAATACTCGCTTACAAACACGCCTTGTCTTCAAGAAGACAATTCAAATCCCTAAATTTCAACGAAATACTCCCAACATACCTGATCAATCCCGCCCACACACTGATCTTTTGCAAACGACTCGAGAGATATTTGTCAATCAAACTAGATTTAGCTAACCAAATGAACTGTTCGACGAAGTAATAAAACCCTTCTCTGCCGTATCCAAGGAGGGCGAGTAGAAATTCTTAGGTAGATTCGAAATGTGAATTTCTTGAGGCATTGAGGTCCTGTATGAACTTGTCGAGAACGGAGGCCAGATCAACACTAGACCCGAATGATTGATAATAAACAGAGGTTGGATCGAAGAATAGAGGCCAAATCTGTACACAGAGGTCAGATCAATGAACACAATCAACAAGCGGAGGCTGGATCTACACGACGAACGGACCTGCACGGTGAACAAACTTGTACCCACGATCGACGATTGATGGACCACGATAGATTCTTCACCACAATTGAATGGCAAGGCTTTGGAGGAGAAAAGTAAGAAAGAAGATGGTTTAGAGGATTTGGAGGAGAGAAATGAGAAAGAAGAGGGAAGAAAATTATTAAAGAAATTCAATGAAAGAGAGAGAATACTTTACTAAAAAAATAAATGAGTATCTACAATGTTGGTTTAAAATCGACAAAGTATGTATTTAATGTTAGTTTAAAAACCGACATTAAAGACTCAATCTTTTTACATTGACATTATACATCCGTTATTAGTTTTCCAACCGAGATAAAAGACCAAATTTCTTGTAGTGTGTTTTGACTATTCTGTGCCATTTTCTCAACTTTGATCTATTGAGCATTGAGCCAAACCCAAAGATTTATCAATGAACTTAGTCCCATTGAGCTTGGGCCAAGTGTTTTAGGGTCAGGCCATCTCAATGACAAGGATGATTCAAATTGAATGCTAAACTTAATTTTGTGCTGACATTTGTACCTAGGTACCACATCAAGTTCAAGTCTAAGATCAATTTTTTTCTCATCCTTCTTACATTTTTTTTAAGAAAAAGAAAATAAATTTATATATATCCCTAAAGTTTGAGAGTTGTAACAATTTAAATTCTAAACTTTTATCGATTAATCACTTTAAACCATTTATTAGTAATTTTTATTTAGTCTTACTTTATTTCACTTCTTTGAAAGTATACTCACAATTACCTAAATAAAATTCATACTTACAATTACCTAAATAAAATTCTTTTACTTCAAATTCATATTATAGTAGCAAAATAATTTATCAGGCGAATTTTATCAAATATAGAAAAATAGATGAAGAATATAAGAATAGAAAAACATTCGTCACAAAAAATGAAAAATCGCTCCTATCTATTTTATTATAATATTTCTCTCCAACATTACATTAACCTTGCATTTAAAGACACGTAGAAAATGCATTGCGGGAAATTTTTATGGATGACCCATTTTTTGGGTCCAAAATGTCAAATGACCTATTTTTAAAAAATAATGTCAATTGATCCTCTGCTGACATCATCGCCATACCAAATTATGTAAATTGCCCTTACCTCTTCGTCTTCTTACCCTTTTATTGAAAACCAACCAAAACTAAAAATTCTTCATTTGAATTTCCTAAGCATAACGGCTTCGTATCGATCATAAACTAAAAATTCTTTAGAATCCATCATATCGACTTGCAAACGATTCCATTGCCACCGACAAATCAAATCTGATCGGTAAATCTTTCAATCTGTGCCTAAAAATGTCTTAAACTAATTGGTAATGAGGCTTTGTGGGTCGTTCTGAGTTTAGAAATACTGTGAACCTATGGTTTTTTTCTTTATTTTTATTGTGTTCTGTGGTTGAGGACGAGTAAAAAGAGTTTGTGAGCGAGATAAGTGAGAGTGAAATTGGCGAGAGCGATACTAAAGAGAGCGACACCAAAAAGGATGGGTTATTCTAGGGTTTAGAAATACTGTGAACCTATGGTTTTTTTGTTTGTTTTTTTTTTGTTTTCTATGTGTTCTGTGGTTGAAGACAAGTAAAAAGAGAGAATGTGAGTGAGATAAGTGAGAGTTACTAGAAAGAGTTACTAGAGAGAGTGACACCAGAGAGAGCGATACCAGAGAGAGCGATACCAGAGAGAGCGATACCAGAGAGAGCGACACCAGTGAGAGCGACACTAGGGAGAGCGATACCAGAGAGAGCGATACCAGTGAGAGCGATACCAGCGAGATTTAAACAAAATGTTTTTTTACAATTTTTTTCTAAAGGAGTTTACTGATTGAATCTTTATTTCATGCATGAGTGATTGAAGATGTCAAAACATTTCAGAATACCCGTAGTCGACCTATTTTCCGGTCAAGTTTGCTAATTTTTTTCTAAAGGAGTTTGTTAATGCGAACAAGATTATGAAGGAGAAGCTTACCCCAAGGTAGTTAGATATGTTCAAGAGAACAGGTTTTGGGCGATTTGTAGATGTTGACATGGTGTTTAACAGCCCAATTATCCATCATATGTTGTTGAGAGAAGTGAAGAGGACAAGAGCTGACTCAATCTCATTCTCTGTTTGTGGAAATGTCGTCACTTTTTCGAAGGATGATTTTTTGTTGATGACTGATTTGTGGCGATCCCCTATGTGAGTTGATCAAAATGAGCAATCCTCGTATGAACTTGCAATAAAGTATTTTGGTAATTGAGTGACGAAGGACACCTTACATGTCTGTCTACTAGAAGAAAAATACATGGAGTTGGAGTTTGAAAATGGCGAGGATACTGTGAAGACCACATTAGTCTACTATATTGAAGTTGCAATGATGGGAAAGAATAAATAGAAAAATGGAGTGGACTTTAAACGTTTTAAGGACGTTTAAAACATAGATTACTATAATAGTCTAGAATGGGGTACCATTATTTGGGAGAGGACACTCGATGCCCTAAAGACTTCATTGAATGATAAGAATAGTCTATACATGACGAAAGTGAAAGGAAATAAAAATTACGTCGTGAAGTACTCTTTGCATGGATTTTCACAAGCGTTCCAGGTAAATTTGCTTAACATAGTAATCGTGTTGTTTGATTTAACATTACTATTGTTCTTAATATATCTTAAATTTTATTTAGGTATGGATATACGAGATCATAGCTGTATCGATAGCTGGGAACATTGTGGAGCGAAGGAGCAAAGTAGCTTTGCCTCGCATATTACGATGGTCATGCTCCCGCTCAGTGTCCTTCAAAGTACTCGAGAGAGAGAGATATTCGAGTCTAACAATGTATGTTTACTCTATGCATAATATGTTTATTTGATTGTTAAATTGACAATAACCAGTTTACTGGATTATTAATGCAGATAAAGGTTAAAGAGGGTATTGTCATGAGAGATGCTGAGAGGGAGTTTCGGGATACCCAGTGGACAGACGACCTATATTTGATCTAAGATCCAATAATGATAGTGCTTAAAGTGGCATAGGTTGAGTAGTGGGGGTAGTTCTGAAAGTGACGGTGATGATCATCGTGGAGGTAACAATGATGAATGTGGAAGGGTGGAGGGAGGGGATGAACACGAGCATTCTGAGCACGAGGATACTGAATGTGGAAGGGTGGAAGGAGGGACATACACACCTAGTGATGATATGTTCCATGTTGTGGTGACGCGATGAGGATGAGTTGAACCCACCTGATGTCCATCTTGTGGACTCCCATAGAGAGCGATCTATGAATGAAGAGTGTCCTGAGTGTTGCCCATAGGGAGGGAGCCAATCCCAATGATTCTATTTATTCATACCTACGAACCATTGAACGCTCACTATCGAGGTTGGATGGTCGTATATCGAGTTTAGATAGTCATGCATCCAATATGGAGAAAAACATGACAGACATGAAAGGACAATTGTCGGCCATCTTGTCACTGTTGCAGTCTATGTGCAAGGTTTGCATTTACTATCATTTTATGTCTTTACGTGTTTAGTTTTTACGTATTCGTGAACTCATCATTTTACTTTATTAATTGAAGGGTTCCATGGTGAATGAGGAGACGACAAAGTCACCCATCCTATCTCGGGATCCCGATACCACTGATGTGATTGCCTCTGATACTCTCATCCCCCCTATAAAGCCTCAAAATACCACCACTTCACCTATTCCCATCCCCCCTCTAGAGCCTGATACCACCACAACTTCACCCACTGATGTCAAACCTATAGAGGCCGACGTCCTAATAACAGACGCTGACATGTCTAACTTACTCACCATGCAACATATAGAGGCCGACATGTCTGACATTCCAGAGGCCGACACTTCTGGTATTGTTATGACCACAGAAGAAGTTATACTAGTGAATAATTTATTGGTCAATAATCTTTGTTTATATTTTTATATTTCTTGGTGAATAATTTTTTGTTATCTATTTATGTAGGAATCTCGAAGTACTACTCGTAAGAGGAAAGTTGTTGATAAATATACACCTTCAACTCAAGTAAAGAAGAAAAGTGTGGTTAAGTATCCTCTCCCAAGTGTCACTACGTCACTATCCAGAGCGATTGTCATGTACAACGTAGCACATGACATTCCACAAATATATTTATAGAAATGATGGATTAGATCTCAGATGAGAATACCAATAACGAGGTTCGAGAGAATTCCTTTAAACCGCCAAGAAAATTTTCAAGTAATTGATTTTCCCAAGTTCGTGGGCTGATTGTGATGTAAGTTTCCTAGTCTTGACTTCTTTACAGTTGGATATCTTACACTTTTACTGACATAGTAATTTTTTGTGCAGACCATAAATACTTTATTTCATTTTATGAAAGAAAAATTTTATACCCGACTTGACATGTGCATGCACACATTCACCATCTTACCAATTGGTGTAACGGTAAATTTTGATATATTTTGTCGTGCAGAGTCATTTTACTATGGTATATTTCGTTACTTAACTTCTCATTTTATTTGGCAGAGTCACCTTAATGCTCATGGAGGGGTATTTAAATGAATAAAGAATAAGACGAGATTGGAGACTGCCCTAGCATGGGAGGATGAAGACACATACAAGGACTATGTCACCGGTAAATTCGATGTCAAATGGGCAGATGTGGATTTCGTGTATACGATAATGAATATTAGTAAGCACTGGATGGCCCTTGCAATGGACATTAACAGAGGCCACATATTCTTGTTCGATTCACTTCTGTCATACATACCAATGAAAAAGCTGGTGAATTGGCTAGAGCCATTGACTGTCACAATACCATTCCTACTTCACTACTGTGACGTAGATTGTTCAAAGCCAGACCTATCCACATCCCGTTGGAAAATCTCGCGACCTATGAACGTCGGCATGCAGCATGGGTCACTTGATGGTGGCATCATTGCAATAAAATTACTAGAACATCTGGTGACTGGTGCTGATCCGTCCGTAATTGTTCAAAAGAAAATGAGTGAATATAGGATGCAGTTAGCGTATCAATTGTGGGTGAACACTCCGTATTTATTATGTGTATGAAATATGTATTTTTATTGTATTTTTTGTGTATGTAAAAATAAGTATTTTTTATGTATGTAAAACATGTATAAAATAATTTTATCAATGTTCAAAGTTCAAAGTTCAATATTATACATTTTATCAAAACATGTATAATTGAGCTACTGCTCTTTTCATTATATTAGTGGTATATAAAACATTATATCAAAGTTCAAACATTGAGAGAGCGAGATTTTGAGAGAGAACGAGATTGAAAGAGCGAGACTTTGAAAAAATAGAAAGTATGTTACAAGATGAAGATTGCTATTATAGAAATACTCCAACTTGTTATTGTTTTTTTATTTACTCTAGTTTGTTATTGTTTTTTGTTTACAGAAAGTATGTTACAAGATGAAGTATGTTACAAGTACGACAAACTAGAAAGTATGTTACAAGATGAAGTATGTTACAAGTATGAAAAATTCTTCTTTGGGGCCTGATCAATGGTATTTATAACACATACCAACAGATCGTTACAAGATAAAGTTAGTTATAAACTAAACTAGATGAGAGGCATTTATATCACGATTTTTGGCATTTTCAGTACGTTGCATGGTTATGAGTAGTTCGCTACAATTTTTGTGGTTATGCCCATAATTCCCACACCGACCATATTTCATTTGTCTGCAAAATTCTCCCCTGGATGGTATTTTTCTCACTTTCCATCGCCCGACTTGTGCCACAAACTTTGGAGGAAGGATAGTCTTTTCTACATATTCAGAAGGTCTCTTCCATTCAGATATGTGTCTAAGTGGATTTATAGGCTCTGTACTCAGTCATTAGAGAGTCCACTGTAGAAAATCGACTGCAAAGACTCTGAATGGGTATATTTCGTTCCTTGACAGCAATAATTGCATGTGAACATGATACCAAGTGAGTCGAATTCCCTACATATGCATTCGTTCGTGTGAAGATTCACAATATCGTCCAATCAATTATCTCGCACGTGGACCCGATAACAATCAATAGGCTCAACTCGATATCGTTTGCCCTTATCAACTTCACTTGCCAATTGGGTTTCACAGTAGTCAGAGTGCAATGTCGTTCGAGATGCCCAGTAATTCCTCCATTCGTAGAACCACGATTGGAGCATTCCTCTAACATGTTCAATTAAGCATACTATAGGCAATAACCGATACTTTTTAGTTAACAAATTGAAACACTCTGCACTGTTGGACGTCATGTTATCATATCTTCGTTTTATTTGGTAAACCTGTGCCCACCTTTGAAGACTGATGTCTTCCAGATATTTCGTGACAACACCGTCTCGAAAACTATAGAGTTCATCCCATTTTGTCTAGAATTCTGTCATGCGAAATGCCCTTGCTGCATCTCTAAATATCCCAACAACCGTGCTATCCTTAAAGTTTATAACAAGATTTTGTTCTATGTGCCATGTGTACAATCAATGAAATGCAGTGGGAAAAAATGCACGAATAACATTGCTGATAGATACCATCTGATCAAACACAAACACCAGATTATTGGGTACTCCGATACTGCATTTCAAGTTCAACATAAACTATTTTCATGATCGTTCGGTTTCATTGTCCACTATTGCATATGCTAGTGGGTACAATTGATTGTTTCCGTCCATAAAATCCCCAACCAACATGGTGCCTTTGTATTTTTCTTTCAAGTGCGACCCATCAACAATTATCACAGGCCGACAACTTGTGAAACCTCTAATACAAGGTCCTAATGCCATAAATATATACTTGAAATGCACTTCACCTTCAAGCTCGATCTCAAACACTGTACTCGGATTCTCTATTTTTAATGCTTCTTCATAAGCATGTAGTATGGAGTATGAGTATTCTGGAGTACCTCTAGTGAGATCATATGTAGCTTCCCTTGCACGCCACACTTTATCATAACTTATTTCATGCCATAATCTCTCCTCATATCCTCTACGATATGACAAGGTTTATAAATATGTCCTATTCCTGTGAACTTATCTTTAATCAACTGACCAACAACCGTAGCAGTTGCTTGTTTATGGTCGTCATTCAGAATTCCAATGGAACATGTGTGCGAACTACAGTACTTTGTGAACTTGAATATATCAGACCCTTCCATTTTCACTGCACGAAGGTTCCACTTACAAGTCTCCCTAATACATTTGACAGTGAACAAAGATTTGGTTGACTTCCTGACCCTAAATTCGAAATTTTTGTTGATGGAAAAAATAGATAATCACATTTTCAAGTCATTTTTACTCAAAAATAGTTGACCAACTTCAACGTCCTCTGTCTCAGATGAAGAGGTACCAGACATAATCAACTCAACCATTGAAGCTGCTGTAGAACGATGCACATCTCCATGATCACGATCCATTTCATTCAATCCTGTTGGTTGCTCATTAATATCCACTGAAGGACCACAATCCATATAATCGAATCTAGATGATCTCTCATTATCAACAACTGAAGTACCACCCAATTCTGAATTCAATCTTGCTGGATTAGTGCGGTCGTTGTCTAATGATAATGTCGATGGTACAGTGTTGGTAGACAATGGAATATCATCCTCTTCTCAACGAAACTGATATGATTTCTCGTATTTTCTGTCCACAGTCGTATCATCATAACTCACATTTCCAACCCCATTCTAATATTTTCGTCCTGATTTGATTTCCGCATTACAGATAACTAAAGTGTACTAAGCTCTTCTCAGAAAAGAAGGAAGCGAACACCATCATCATTCCTTATGTATTGTGGAGGGGCTTCATATTCAAGCTTATATTTAACTCTCAATATAAGGTCAAACTCTGAAGAACTGACATTTGTAACCCTTGTGAGATTTAAGTTCTTCATACTTCAATGTAATAGGCACAATGATTCCTATCAACTCTCCCCCAATATACGAACTTTCATAAGTAGACACTTCTCTGTCATCCTACAAAGCAAGAGAACATTTGTCATTAAGTTGTACAAGCAATTGAAGTGTACTCTCGCTCTCTCTCTTAATCTCGCTCTTTCTTAATCACGTTTTCTCTCTTACTCTTGCCCTCTCTCTTACTCTTGCTCTCTCTCACTCTCGTTCTCTCTCTCCCAATACAAAATTTCGTAATGCTACATTTCTAGAAATAACACAGCAAAAATAATTAAACATACTCAAAATAATGAAACACCTTTTTGAACAATCTGTTCCGTTCTGAAAAAGTCTTGTCTTGGAAATCCCCATTCGAAAAATCTCCGTTCAAAAAAACACCATTGAAAACTAGAGAAGTAATCACCGTTGAAATGGAGTTTAGAGTTTAAAGAAATCACTATTGTATTGTGTTTAGGTATTATTGATTTGAGACTTCCGTCGTGAAAATTGTCAAATCATTTGTACACTGATGAGCAATCATATCAAACCAGGGAATTTCAAGCGAGAGCGAGAGTGTTTAATCAGGCGACAACAAGACTTACCTTGTGAGGCACTTGTAAGGGCAATTTATGTAATTTGGTATGGCAATGATGTCAACAGAGGGTCAATTGACATTATTTTTTAAAAAATGGGCCATTTGACATTTTGGACCTAAAATATGGGTCATCCGTACAAACTTCCCTTTAGTATCTTTAAAATATAATCCTAATAGAGAATCACATTGATTCAATTTTAAACATTTAGGATTTGAATTGATATAAAACAACTTGTTGGGTGTTAATGTGTGTTGTCGCACTTAAGATACTTGTGTGGTTCTTTTTTAATTAAACTCTAAATTTTGCCATTTGAAGATTTCTTTGAGTGAGTAAGAGAATATACTAAGGTTATTCGGGTCCATTAGATGGATGACCCAAAAATTAGGTAAAAAATGTGAAATGATCTGATTTTTTAAAAAAATGTTGATGATCCTTTGTTGATATCAAATTTGGGTGAAATTACCAAAATTTACTCGCACGCATGTGGAAAAGTAATCTCACTCTCGCTCATCTCGCTCTCTCTTATTTTTTACTCAGAAATCACTATGTCTCTTGCTCTCGCTCTTCTCTCTCTCTCTTCTTTTCTTCACTCACAAATCACTATGTGTCGCTCTCACTCGTCCTGCTCTCTCTTCATTTCTCCACTCACAAAATCACTTCTCTCTCGTATCTCTTGCTCATCGGAGTTGGTTGCGTTGGAGCTGTTTATGTGGACTTGTCATGCTGGAGAAGAAGAAGATGACGTATAAAGGAGAGAAGTCAGAGAAGAAGAGGACGACGTGCAGAGGAAGATTTCTCGCATCGGAGAAGAAGAGGAAAAAGGAAAACGAAGAGTAATATCATAACTTCACGCGATCATGACATCAACAAAGAGACATTTGACATTTTTATTTAAAAATTTGAGTCATTTACCATTTTGAACTTTGAAAAATGAATCTTTTGAACAATTATCTCATGTTGATTGTTACCGGTGGAACTATATAGGTTAGACATAGATTATTTTTTATCATAAGCAATTCAAGAAAAATGGGAAACATAAATTAACTAATATGAATTGTTAAAAGAATTGTGGCAAGAATTAGAATGTAAATGAGACAAAGAAATTACAAACCCCAAGAAAACCCTACATACATATCTTACTCCAAAAAGTCAGCCACTGGCCTGTGGTTCCATAATAATATTGTCACCATTTTTCAAAAAGCAATAAATCACCTTTCGGTGCTCTTTCTTGAAATCATGTCCTCCTTTTGTCCCAAATTTCAAACCCAATCAATAAATTTACCATTACACCCATCTTTTGCACCTCCACGCAGCAGTTCAGTTTTTAATTTCTTCAACCGTATCATAAGGGTGCAATTGTAAATTTCAAAAACAAATAGAGCAATAATGCCTATTTCTGTTCATACTATGATTTTCTAAATTTTTGATATGATATTGTTCTGTTTAAACATACTCTCATAATTTTACTTTTGATTTCATCTTAAACTCTTTTATGAAAGAAGATAGTTGTCCTCACTTATATATTCATAATCGTCCTCTAATCTAATAAATGTGAGACTTTGATTGTATTTCCAACAATTTTTTTCCTTAATACTATATAATAATACCTTCCTTTTATTCGCACCACAAATTTGTCTTTTAAATCGTTATTTAATAGTTTGTAGGCCAATACTAGTTTTAAAAATGATGCTAATAACCTAACAAATAGTAAATGGTAAGGGTTTTCAATATGAAAAATATTTAGGTGATGTCCTGGACAACTATCTAATAAAAAACGTCATGTGACAAATTTTTTAAATGTTATTTTATAAATTTTTTTCTTCGTGTGTATGGAAAAAAAAGGGAGCATGTGATTAGTTGCAGTCGAATCTTTGCTCTCTCAATATCCTATAAACTAGGAATTTTTTTATCTTTATACAACTTGGGCAACTATCCAATAAAAATAATGTCACGTGACAATTTTTTCTTTGTGTGTATGGAGAAAAAGAGAGCATGTGATTAGTTGTAGCCTAATCTTTGCTATTTCAATATTCCATAAACTAAAAATTTTCTCCTAAATGACGGTATAAATAATCCACAACTTCGTTCTTTCTTTAAATTGAAAACGACAAATGAAAAACAAGAAACGTAAACATTACCCAAATTTAAAATCCCAAATCTTATAAAACAAATTACATCTTAGCCAGACATCCCCATTAGTTGGTGCATAAATAAATTTTCAAACAAAGAGCCCAAAACCAAAACTTGTGCATATATTAGACATATGGTTGAGGTTGGGCTTGCTTGTATTTGTCAAAGAGTTTCTCAGTTTTGGCATTTCTAAAGACACAAAAAGCAATCATATAGATAGAAATGAGAGCAATAAGAGACAAGAGGAGTATAATATCAGCCTTCCTCCATTGATTCTTCAAACTCTCAAGCAAACCAGCCTTGCAAGAATCACAACCATAACAAAGCTGAGTTTGGTCATTGTTCCACTTCAAACAATCCATGTCAGCACCATTGTTTATAGGCATTATCCAATATGTTGGGTTCACAAATGTGTATCCACATAATGTTGGTGGCTTGCAGCATCCTGACTGTGTCAAAAAATTTCACTTCCATTCTCAGAACAACAAAAACACACTCTCTCTCACTTCTCTAAATTAGGGTTTGATTGGTTCACTTTTACGAGTGTCGTTCGGTGGAAATTCTGACCTTTGATCTTTAGAACGAATATTATATGTTTTAATTCGCAAACTTTTGTTCATTTATAATAATTTAGTATATGGAGTTTATTGTATAATATTTCAGAAAGTTCTTGTTTTAAGTTTGTAACAAGTTAATACACATCTAGTCTCTTATAAGCTTTGGGATCAACATATATAAAATAATTTCATCAAATCTTATTAATATCTTTTTTTATAATAGGGATTATATAAATTATATCAAAGTTCATATACTAAATTGTTACTTATATAAAAGTAATTATAGGATTAAAAGTGTTTTTTTAAAACGTAATTTGTTTTTTTTGTTCAAACACTATGATCATGTTTGATAACTATTAATTTTGTTTTTGTCATAAATTCTTAGTATGGTTTTCAAACAACGTTTTTGCTTGTATTTTAAAATCATTTTTTAAAAGTATATAACAAAAAAAAAAAAACTCATATGTGGGACCTAGTGGTTAATTACAAGCTCACTGTTTAAAACAAAAAAAATAAAGTTCATTTGGTAATTGATTTTTGAAAACAAAGCATATTTCCTTTCAATTTCTTATCATAGTTTTCATTTTTCTTTAGTAAAAATACATGTTTTTTGAAAATTATTATTTTTTTTAATAATTTCTAAAACTTGGCTTGGTTTTTGAAAATATTAATTAAATCAAGTATATAAAAAAAAAAAAACAAGAAATTTGGAAGTAGAATACATAATTTTTAAAAACTAAAAACAAAAAATCAAATTTCGCTTTGATGCCCAAACAAACAACAATTACAAAGAACAGAAAATGCATACAACCTTATCAAACGGGTTTTTAGCAATCACAATCCTAACAAAAAGAGAGAAATGTATATACCTGAAGAGGAGTAATGGGAGCAGTAAAGAAATCCTGAGCCATGCGAAAGCTTTGATTCAACTCAGCACACATAGAAGAAGAACTCAAACAACTTCGAATCAAATCCCATTTAAAAGAGCTTTGAACTCTATGCCTAAGAAACCCAGAAAAGTCATCAAGATGATACTCCAAGTAACTTCTATTAGGCTCCAAATGGCCAGACCCTCTAATGGTAACCATATAAATGAAACCCACTAAGCAACCAAGAAGAACAATGAGAATCAGCATAGCCACAAGGTAAACAAGGAGAAGCCAAGTTATGCGACAAAAGGCTCCAATGAAGCCGGCAATGGCAACGAGAAGGACAACGACACCAAAAATGATGATAGGCCATTGTAGGATTTGAACACAGGCATTGTCTTGTTGCGTGGCGAGCCAGATTCCGGCGCCGATGATGGGGATTGATACAACCATGGCTATGAAGTTTATGGCTCCCATTACTGTCTTGTTCAGTGCCATTTTTTGGGTGAGAGATGAAGAGGAGAGTGTTGAGAGAGTAAGAGAATGTACAAATAGTAAAGAATAAATTGTCTTTTTCCTTTTCTCTCTTTGTGTTCAAACTAGATTGAGTTTTTTTTAGATGTGATTGAGATACTATACATTATAAGTGTATGCTAGCTAATAAAAGGTTGAGTGTTTCTTTAATATTATTTTTGAAAAAATATATTTTTTGTCTCTAGGTTTTGGGTTTAGTTGCTATTATGTTTTCTAAATGTCGCATTTTTAAATATTAATGGACTATCTAGAGTGCTGAGTTGAGTTCTAAAATCATTGGAGTCAATATGTTCGTGGAGTTAATATGTGTGTGTGGAGTTAGATAGTATGTGATCGGAATGCATAGTTGTTTAGTTTAGAGTTAGAAAGTCTGTATTTAAGATGCAAATTTGAATTATATCAAGTAAGGGATATCTGGTGCAATTTTTTTTTTTTAATTTAAAAAACTATGCTTTTTTATGCGGTTATTTTTGTTTGCTTTAACTTTTTGTTTAACACTTCAATCGTACACACATATTTTTTTTTTTTCAAAATCTCAACACTTGTTTACCATATAGTTTATCATTCTTACATATAACCATTTTACTTGAGGTAGACAAAATACTCTTATTTCATACAAAGAATAAAATTACAATATACTTTTATATTAGTGCACATCAAGGGGTTTAGGCTTTTTTATGGCATCTTAGTTATGTGAAGTTGTATGTTAGGGTTTATTATGTATGTAAGTTAGTGTTGGGAATGATTTGACACAACCGTGGTACAAATCATTCTTGTCGATTGCTTTCCAAGATTTACACAATACCCATTGTCGGATGTGCATTCGTCAGATGGAGGTTTAGAATAAAATTGAGAGAAGATCATTTGCTCAGAATGAAGAGGAAGAAGAAAGAATCAATAAGATTTGTTTTTTTAGATTTGTAACTTTTGGTTTTGTAAAAGCAATGGAGAAGAAGAAGACTTTCTGTAACTTCTGGCAAGAAGACCAACGGTAAAAAAAACATTTGGAAAATTAATTCCAAATCTAGATAATGGCACAATTAATTTAATACAATTGAGTTTCAACGGTTTAAGGGTTTTATGGCTAAAAAAAGATAAAACAAAAAAGAAAGAAAACTATATTTTTTTCGCCCATATCCGAGCCCGCCCGTCCGGGGAAGGACTTGTACTCCCACTCTTTCCACTTTTACAAGTCCCTAGTGTAGGGTTTAATGCCCCACGCAGTAGAAGACGATCAAAGAACCAAACCTCATTTTTAATTAACAAATAAAATAGTTATACCTTGGCAAATTTTACAGTATTCTAATTAGATAAATCTTCTGTAAAACATAGGCTAGAATGTGTTGAAAAAGAATTTGAATAAACCTACAGAGAATAGGAACTGTGAAACAAACCTATGTTCTGACTCTAGAGGGCTTCACCAATTCTTCTCAGCAATACACCAAGATCACGATCTCTTCAATCCAAACAACACCACCATTATGGTTTCATCGGTATTCTCTTGGGATTGAAAGTAGAAGACTTCTCAGAGTATTTTCTTGGAAAAAAAAAAACTCCTTTTTTTAGAGAGAAAAACCAACAAGAGGATTAAAAACTCAGAGCCGATCCCTTTTTAGATCCACCTCCTTCATGCGAATAATGAAGGAAGAATACAAAAACTTCCCAAAACGTGTGACGTTTGGTTAGGGTGAGAGAAGACCAAGTTCAGCCTTCCACGTGTGAGAGATCAGCTACTTTAACTGATCATTAATTTAATTTAAATAAATTATATTTAATTAATTAAAAAAATTAATAAATTAAATCAATATTTAATTAACTATTTCATTTAAATCATATTTAAATGAATATCTCCCACATAACCCATAGTTTTGATTCAATTTATTAAATTAATTAATTAATTATCTAATTAACTAATCATTAAATTAAATATCATATATTTAATTTAATCTTATAATTGAATCACATTCAATTATCTTTCTCTCATATCCTATAATTTTAATGTGCATTAATTTTAACCTATAGTTTTAATACGAACTCACTTCATATTAAAATTAACATTTGAACTCCTTCAAATATTTAGTTCTCCCTTAAATTAATTTTTGAATCAAATTCAAAATAGATTTATATTAGAAAGTTTAATTAAAATATAAACTTTATATTATATTGTATCAACATACATTATATTATTTTCCTTAGTAAATTTGAACATTTCAAATTACTATAATTACCTTAATACCTTTTGTGAGCTACCAGTGCGACCTAATGGATCTACAGATCAGAAGCTCCAACGATATGATATTAATTAACTAAATTCATTAACTAAGTTAATCAACATTCCTTAACTGTGGATACACTCCACTATAGACCCACAACTGCACTCTTCTCATTGTAAATATATTTCTGTGTCCACAGATATTGACCAATAATAGCAAGTTTGTCCTTCACGAGTGTTCATAATGCCAGTTGGATCAAATTACCGTTTTACCCCTAGGTTACCTCTACATCCTTAAGTACCAGTGCTCCTCTAATGAACAACCTATTTATGGTCCTACCATTAAATAGAAATCTCTCTCGAACCAGTGAGAAGGTAGGACCCTTTGTTCAAGACCCGGTGATACCACTTAAGGGAATACTCATCTACTTACCCTAAAGTCGGGAAGGAGTGAATTCCATCTCGTGAATTATATTTCCAACTCCCCACTCGGTATTGTTCCTAAAATGGTGGCTTATTGAGTCGGCGAATTGACCATTCTCACCTATACAAATCAAATGACAATCTTTCATGAATAGGAGTCCATAACTCACTCAGGATTAAGACTTAGTTGCCTAGGTCATCCTAGTGAAATAGAAATCTAACTAGTCAATGGTGTTACATCTCGCGGTTACTATTTCGTGGTCCGATCTTATGCAAACTCATTGCATAGGATACTCCAACTCGCATGTTCCTTACACTAACACGTTAGATCATTGCGTTTATATCAAATGCAAAGTGGTCGTATCCATAATATCACCACGATAAGGTACCCAACCTTATTCATATATTATAGACCCTTTAGGTTGTATCTTGAATACTGGTCCCCATATGTCTCCACATACAGTTCAAGACTTATACATCAGTCTAAGATGCTAGTTTATCATACTAGGGTTATTTAGGCAAGATAAATACAAGGAGTAATAACGATTTATTGTAATAAACATTAATAACACTTTATTAATGATCAGTCAAATGTTACATTTACTATCTTCGAGTTTTACGGCATAAAATCCAATAAACTCCCACTTGAGTTAAAACACCGGTTAGTGGGATGTATATACAGTAAATAATCCAAAGGTGAAAATGTCAAGATATAATATACATTACATGAAAAGTAAATATACATATACAATAAACTAGGGCATTCTTATACCCATTACACACCTCCCACTTGCCCTAGCTTATACTATATACATGTCTCATAGACCTAGACTCTTTAGATGGCCTTGGAACACTTTAGTTGAGAGATCCTTCATAAATGGATCAACAATGTTGTGCTTTGAAGCGATCTTTGTGACGATCACGTGTCCTTATTGCATTATCTCCCATATTAGGTGATACTTTCTCTCTATATGCTTTCCTCATTTGTGGCTGTGAGGTTTTTTCGAGTTGGCTACAACCCCATTGTTGTCACAGTATAATGTAATGGGTAAGCCCATATTTGGAGCAACTTTCAAATCTGTAAGGAACTTCTTGAGCCAAATGGCTTCCTTAGCTGTTTCACAAGCAGTTACATACTCAAATTCCATAGAGGTATCTTCTATGCATCTCTACTTGATGATTCTCCAAACTATAGCACCCCCGTTAACGGTGAACACTAACCCTAATGTGGATTCCTAGAACCATTTTCCAGTCTGAAAGTTAGAGTCGATGTATCCTATAAGGATCAAATCCTTAGCCTCATACACCAACATGTAGTCCCTTGTTCTCTGAAGATACTTAAGGATGTTCTTAACCATTGTCCCATGGTCTAACCCTGGATTGAACTGGTACCTACTGACTATTCCCACTGCATATCAAATATTAGGCCTAGTGTAGAGCATAACATACATTAAGTTGCCCACAGTTGAGGCATAGGGAATGCGTCTCATATCCTCAACTTCTTGAGGTGTCTTAGGACATTATTCCTTAGAAAAGTGAATCATGTGCCTGAAAGGTAATAAACCCTTCTTGGAATTTCGCGTCGAATATCGAATCAACATTTTTTTTTATATTCGTTGCTTGGGATAATGCTAGCAGTTTTTTCTTTCAATCCCTTTATTGGAGTTGATTCCCTAAATCTCGTGGGTCTTGTAGTTTGTAATTGTATTGTACAAACAATTTATATATTTAATAAAATCTAATGTATTTTATTCGACATTTAGTAACATTAACCCATAAAACCAATAAACAAATATCCAAATTTATCTTCTGTAGCTTAAGCATGTATGTAGAGACATACAAGTGGATTATGTTTAAGTGATAGTCAGAACGGTTTGTAGTAGATGGATAAAGTTGGGTACCTTATCCTAGTGATACTACAAATACGACTAGCTTTGTAGATGTTACCAACTGTTATAAAGTTCTACAAATGATTTGATCTTGATTATTCATGTAGAGACATATGAGCGAGGGTGTTCTATACAAAAGGGTTTGTATAAGACCGGACAACGAAATGAGTTGTCTCATTATATAACACCGTTAATAGTAGAGACTTACTTTTCACCAGGTTGACCATAGGTGACATGACCTGAATCCTGAGTGAATTATGAACTTCTGCTTATGAAAGTGATCCTTTGATTTGAACGGGTGAGAGTGGTTAGTTCACCGACTCAATGTCCCACCATTTTGGGATTCGTTTGATTAGGGAGCTAGGAACACAACTATACAAGACGGAATTCACTCATTTCCTAATATCGGGGTAAGTAGATAAATTACTTCTTTAAGGGCTGATTCTGAGGCTTGAACAATGTGGCGCCACACCCTCTGTTGGCCCAAGAGGGGTTTGGTCATAGTTGGACTATGACTTATTGTTCATTATTGAGAGAATTTTAACTATAGATATATTGTATTTGATACAATATAAAAACTATAGATTATGTGTTATATTCGATACAACATATAGTTTAATGTATAACATATGATAATGATCATATATGTATATTAAATTTAATTTAATTTAGTTTTAATTTTGAATTAAATTAAATAAGGGTTCTCTATTTTCTCTCAATAACGATTGTGAGTGGGAGGTTGGAGATGAACGATCTTCTTTTCCCAAGACACAGAATGTTTGTATGTGAAAAGAAAAAGGTCTTGCATTCTCACAAAAGAAAAATCTCTTATCTAACAAAAATTCTCTCCCTCTCCCCAAATCAACAGAGTCGACAAAACTTTTGTAATTCTCATACCCTAAAGGAGAATATAGAGGATTATCTTGTGTTGGTGGCCAAATTGGGTGTTGCCGGTTTTGTTCGTGATCTTTATTGGAAAGGATTTCGTGAAGATTTCATTGTCTTCAAAGGTAATATGACTAAACCCTAATATTCTTCCTTTCTCTTTTGTTAAGCACGCTATAAGTTTGTATAGAACGCATAATTATATCTTCTGTAATTTTAATCCACTATGTAAATTTGAAAATGGGGACACGATCCCGCTTTTGCTTCAAACTTCACAGTTCCTTCAACTAGTATCAGAGCGACGTTTTTGGTTCCTAATTTTTCAAATTTTTGGAATTAAAATTCGTTTATGGTAGGTACTGCATTTTTTGATGCGTTTCATGTTGATGAATGTTGCTTGTGCAATTTATGGATGTTTTTATCGGTATTGGTCTTTAGATTTACTGTTTACTTTACAAATTGGTTTGTAAGGGCCTAGTGTTTTGAGCATAATTTATGTAAACAAGTATATATATTCATAGTCCGGGTCGATCGTTATTTGTTCTGGAAAAGTTCTAGATAAAATGAGGCACAAATTGGAGCATAGATGGTGGAAATCACGACTATACGTAGGCCACTAGTGTTGCGATGCCAAATCGGAGAATAGCAGCGTTGCAGCGCTATGTCCTAGTGTTGCGATGCTGCGAAGAGGTGAATAGAAGAAATTTTCCATAGCATCGTAATGCTGGGACACAACGTTGCAATGCCCCGAGATGGAAATTTCGCGCGGTGCAGTTATGGTTCGGCCGGTTCGCGTGCAGTTCGTGGGTTTGAGCGATTCGCACAATTCGTGGCTTGGTTCATCTGTTTTGGTCTGGTTCAACTACTGATCATATGTAATAGTTAGTTTTCTAATTATTAAATTAATATAAAAGTTATATTAATTTAATTAATTGTTTAGGATTCCAATCTCGGTCCATATATTGCACTTTAAATTATGTATTTGATGTACGATTTATTTACTTTTATACGTCATCATATATGCCATATAGAAAATCCCACCATAGGTTATGCATTTAATCATGCATCATAAGTATTATAAATGTCATAATTGAAGGAAATTTTTGAAAAAGATCCTTTGAGTGGAAGCAAGATTATTATAGCATACTTTGAGCGGAAGCAAGATAAGTATTATAAATGTCATAATTAAAAAAGATCCATTATTCATTGAATATAAGTTTTACAGTAAATAAGAACAAAATATGCATTTTCTTAAATTCTAGCATGCTTTTAAATAAAATACTTAGGGTTTCAGAAACCCTTACCTTTGAAGAACCTTTTCTTCAAGAACTCCCACGTACACGCCACGAACGGATCACTTTTTCCATGCGGATCTCTTTCTTCGAAAGGGACACCACCACTTGAGAACCCTCTGTATTCTCTTGGGATAAATGATTCAAGCAAGAGTTATGAGTTTTGCTTGAATCCTTGGAAGAAAGAAGAAGATGGAGAGGAGGAGAGGGATGAGAAGAATTTTTCTTCTTTGTTTTTTATTTTTCCAGAGAGAACTCTTCTCTTAGAGAGAATTGAGGAAGAAGATGAATCTCCAACCAACTCAATCTTTTCCACAATCCACGTAAATTAACTGAGAGAATGGGGGGAGGGAGTTGTAACTCCTTCCCTTTAATTAATTTCAATTAAATTACTAATATATATATATATATATATAATAACTACTTTATTATATATATACACACTCTATGTTATATCAAATATAACATATAGCCTATAGTTTTATATTGCATCAAATACAACATAACTTATAGATTTTATTTTCTCTCAACAATACATGGTATTTAATATAAATCACATTTATATTAAATTCACGTATATGAATCTTATCCATATAATTGATATTTGATTTTAATTCTAATTTCATTAATTATAACTCTTATAAAAAAGAAATAATTAAAACCATCCACATTGCTAGCTAGACATTCACAAGATATTTATAACTTTTATAAATAAACCTAAGTGTCATGCTTCATGCAATGTTCGTTCATTACTAATATATAACTTTTATATAAAAAAGTAATGAACTAAGCACACATTCCATGCTAACATACAACCTTATATTATAACATGTATAATATAAATGATGCATGGATATGCTTTAATGCATACATATATTATAACTCTTATATTATATGATGTATGAGCATGCTTTAAGTAATTTAATCATGCATACTAATATTTATAAAGAACCTTTGATACCAATTGAAGGAACTCTATTTACAGAGTACTTTTGAGCGGAAGTGGATCGTCCAAATCCCATTGTGATTAAACGCATATATTTACATTTATACAGAACAGATTATGCATCAGAAACTAAATTACAACATGCTTTGAAATAAAAACAAAGGATCAAGAGACTATACCTTTGAAGAACTGTTCTTCAAGTAAATCGCTCGATAGTACACATTCACGAACGCAACAAACAAGTCATGAACTCCCTCGAACAAGCAGGAAGCAGCAACTCGATCATCAAACCAACAGAACACTACCACTTGGTGGCCTTGATATTCTCGGTATGAGAATCGAGGAGTGGTAGACTCTGGCTAATTTTGGTTAAAGGGGAAGTTTAGAGTTTGAGGAGGAAGACGATCGAGTAGGCACAAGGCTATCATATAACAAAGACACTTTGTCGTTTAGGGAAACTGAGACTGTTGCATAGGCTCTCAACTCCAATCGATTAGTTACTCGATTGTGTACTCGATAGTGAATTTCACTAGTTCTTTGGAATAATCAAAACCAATTTCATTTATCCCATTTTGCCACATAACCGAATAATTTCCCACTAAGGGTGGTTATAGAGAAAAAAGAATTTAATTATCAAATAATTAATAATTATAAATAAATATGATAACTAACTTATCATATTATATTTATAACCTATAGTTTTAATATTGCATCATATACAATATATAAACCATAGTTCTTTTTCTCTATTTTATGGTATTTAATATATATCATATTTATATTAAATCTAAAAACTATGAATCTAATTCATAGAAAATATATTTGAATCATATTCAAATATTTGTTCCTCTAATTAAACAATAATATATCAAATACATTATATCAATTATATCATATATAATTGAATGAATTTAATTATATCATATATAGTCAAATTCCCTCTTATTAATTTGAACATTTCAAATTAACCAAAAAACTAAATCTCAACTTAAATTCATTGAGCTACCAAGGGGACCTCATGGACCTGTAGCTTGAAGCTCCAACGGTAGGTGAATAACTTATTAAACTCTTTAATCACATTATCCACCATCTGTTAACTGCCAAACACTTCACTAAAGATCGACAGTTGCACTCTTCGCACTACAGATATATTTCTAGGTCCATTGGATATAACCAATCAATAGTACAATGAACCTTCATAAATCGCTCATAAGTACAGCTGGGCCAATTTACCGTTTGCCCCTTGTAGTTATATCTAACTCCTTAAGTACCACTGATCTCTCTAATGAATAACGCCTCTCGGGCCAAGAGAGGGTGTGGCGCTACATTGTTCAAGACCCGAAATCAGCTCTTAAGGGAGCAATTTATCTACTTACCCCTACTTTGGGGAAGGAATGAATTCCATCTTGTGTAGCTGAGTTCCCAGCTCCTCAGTTAGATGAATCCCCAAAATGGTAGGCTTATTAAATCGGTGATCTGGTCATTTCCACCCATACAAATCAAAGGACTGCCCTCAGAGGCTGGAGTTCACAACTCACTCAGGATTAAGGTCATGTTACCTATTCGAAGGAAATCAAATATGAGGATTTCCATGAGCAGCAGAAGGGATCGTTCCAAATTCCATTCAGATTGAACATAAACAATTACAGTCTAAGAATGGAATTTAACAGGTCATGCATATACAGAAATTATAGCATGCTACCATAGAATCAAGGGATAAAGTACGCATACCTTTGAAGAACCATTCTTCAAGAATCCCTCGATCAATCTTCAATCCGTCCAACACAACCCTCAAATGCAACAAATAGAACACAACACGAACACAACGAACACAGCTTCCATGAAACCAATCGAGTCCCACTTGATTCACGAACTGAGTAAAGACACCACCACAATAGTTACCTTGGTATTCTCGGTGTGAGAATATAGAAGTTGTGGGCTCTGTATGATCTTGGCTTAAGAAAGAGACTGGAGGTCTACGATCGTGTAGATGATCGAGCAAGTGAGAGATAAGAAACTGTCTACCGCATAGACGATGTGCTCGATCATTTAGTAAATGACAGCCTATCGTATATACTTAGCCACCCGATCGTGTAGCAACGATCAGCTGCATGACTATCATATAGTCAACTCTACACAATAATTTAGTCTTTGTTAATGCTATCGCTTAGTGAAACTCTTTCACTTGATATCTTGTCTTCGTGAGTTCTTTCCGAATAATGTAACTTCTAAATTTAGGAAAACAATTTTTCTTTTATCTCACGATTACCATAAAACTTCCAATAACCCCCCACTCAATCAGTTATTAGAGAAAAAGAAATTAATTATCATATAATTAATATATTATAAGTAAATATGATAACCAACTTATCATATTATATTTATAACCTATAGTTTTAATATTTCATCTCATGAAACATATAAACCATAGTTCTTTTTCTATTTTATGGTACTTGATATAAATCATATTTATATCAATTCCTCCAAATAATGTATCTCATACATTACACAAATTATATCACATATAATTGAATTTCCTCTTGTCAATTTGAACACTTCAAATCAACCCCAAAATCTTATTCTCAACTTGAACCCATTGAGCTACCTAGGAGACCTTATGGACCTGTAGCTTGAAGCTCGAACGATATATGAATAATCGACTAAACTCTTTAGTCACGGGATCCACCATCCGTTAACTGCCGAGCACTCCACTAAAGACCGACAGCTGCACTCTTCTCACTACATATATATTTCTGTGCCCATATCAACCAATCAATAGTGCAATAACCCTTCACAAATCACTCGTAAATATAGTTGAGTCAATTTACAATTTTACCCCTGTAGTTACATCTAACTCCTTAAGTACCACTGATTCTTCTAATGAACAATAAGTCATAGTTTTACTATGATTGGGTCCTTTCTTCCAAAGAGAGGATGTGGCCACTATGTTCAAGACCTAGAATCAGCTTTTAAGGGAGCAATCTATCTACTTACCCCTGCTTCGGGGAAGGAGTGAATTTCATTTTATGTAACTGAGTTCCCAGCTCCTCAATCAGACAAATCTCCAAAAAGGTAGGCTTGTCGAGTTGGCAATCTGGTCACTCTCACCCATACTAATCAAAGGATTGCCCTCAAAGGCAGGAGTTTCCAAAACACTCAGGATTAAAGTCATGTCACCTATGGTCATTTTAGTGAGATGTAAGTCTCAATTATCAACGATGTTATATAAAGAGACTAATCATCTCGTGGTTCAGTCTTACTTAAGTATCCCTCCTTTATTCTTATACTACAGACCATTTAGGTTATTACTTAAGGCATGATCCACTTGTATATCTCATATACATGCTTAAGTTTACATATAATAACCACGGATCTTTGTTTATCGGATATGAATAAATGAAAATAAAATAACTCTTATTTTATTAATAATAATGTGTGTACAATGTTTACAAACTACGAGACTCCGGGAGAATTAGGACCCCAATCCCAACAATCTTCTACTTTTTTAATGTCTCGGAAGACTAATGTACAATACATGAAAAATCAGTACAATATACAATAAACTAAGGCATACTCTATACCCCCAGTATCATCTCCCACTTGCCCTAGACAAGATGCCGCATGTCCTGTAGACCCAGACTCTCTAGATGACCCTCGAACACTTTAGCCGCGAGAGCCTTTGTAAACGGATAAGCAATGTTGTGCTCCAACGTGATCTTCGTGACTATCACCCACTGCGATGCATAATCTCCCTGATCAAATGATACTTCCGTTAATATGCTTGGCTCTACAATGACTCTAAGGTTCCTTTAAATTTGCCACTGCCCCGCTGTTATCAAAATAGAGAGTGATCAACAAAGAAAAATTTGGAACAACTTCCAAATCTATAAGGAACTTCCTAAGCCAAACTGCCTCTTTAGCTACTTCACAAGCGGCTACGTATTCGACTTCCATAGTGGAGTCCGTGATGCATCCTTGCTTAATGTTTCGCCAAACTACAACCCCTTCATTTAGAGTGAACACTGACCCTGATGTCGATTTCCAAGAATCTCTATTAGTCTGAAAGTCAGAGTCTGTGTATCCTGTAAGGATAAAATCCTTATCACCATACATGAGCATGTAGTCCCTCATTCTCTAAAGATACTTGAAGATCGTTTTGACTGTCGTCCAATCATCTAATCCTGGATTGGACTGATAACAACTGACAATCCTTACTGCATAGCAAATGTAAGGTCTAGTACATAACATTGCATACATTAAGCTTTCAACAGCCAAAGCATAGGGAATACATCTCATCTCCTCAACCTCTTGAAGTGTCTTAGGACACTGTTCTTTAGACAATACAATTCCATACCTGAAGGGTAACAAACCCCTCTTGGAATTCTGCATCTTGTACCCGATCAACATTTGATCAATGTACCATGCCTGAATAAGGCTAACCTCTTGTTTTTACAATCCCGAATGATCTGGATCCCTAGAACATACTGCGACTCTCCCAATTCTTTCATTTGGAATTGGGTGGCTAGTCATTTTTTAATGTCAGTCAGAAAACCTACATCATTTCTAATGAGTAGGATATCATCTACATACAGTACCAGGAAATCTATTGAGTTGTTGATGATTTTCTTGTAGACACAAAGCTCATCAACGTTCTGATCAAAGCCAAACAATTTGATTGCATTGTCAAATCTAATATTCCTTGATCTACACGCTTGTTTCAGCCCATAAATTGACCTATTAAGCTTGCAAACTCTTTACTCTTGATCTAGAATAATGAACCCCTCTGGTTGAGCCATGTAGATAGTCTCCTCGAGATTACCATTAAGAAAGGCAGTCTTGATGTCCATTTTCCATATCTCATAATCATAAAATGTGGCTATGGATAGGAGTATCCAGATAGACTTGATCATGACAACAGGTGAGAAAGTTTCCTTATAGTCTACTCTTTCGACCTGGGTATAAACCTTTGCCACGAGTCTAGCATTAAAGGTCTGCACCTTTCCATCTACACCTCGTTTTCTCTTGTAGATCACTTACACTGTATAGATTTTACCCGATCAGGCAGATCCACAAATTTCCAGAAATTATTTAAGTACATAAACTCAATTTCCTGGTTCATGGCTTTAATCCACTCATCTTTGTCAACATCCTCCATTGCTTACTTATAAGACAATGATCATCAACCTCATCATCATATATGATGTTTTGGGCTTCAGTTAAACCTATGTAGTGTTCCAGTGGGTTCATAACCCTCCCACTACGTCGAGGCAATCTCAACTCTTGAGATGGTTGACTAGATGAACCGACATCAATAACTCTTGTTGATTTATCAGTCTGTTCAACAACTCTTATCGAACCCTCAGTAGTCTTGCAAGAAATCTCATGTAAAACAAGCTTGCTTCGTGGTTTATGATCCCGGATGTGGTCTTCTTCCAAGAAGATAGAATTTGTCGACACAAACACTTTGTTGTCATTTGGATCATAGAAGTATCCACACCTCGTTTCCTTGGGGTAGCCTACAAAG
>NC_052353.1:10156939-10222983 GCF_009727055.1 Benincasa hispida | reverse complement strand
CAGCTGAATTCGAGATTCAAGAGGTTCTACAAAGGTATGACTTGAAACCCTCTTATTATTGTATGAGCATGCTTTATTTATAGCCAAAATTAATGAATTAGAATGCTTATTAATCCTTGTTGCTTCCGCTACATGTTGATATACTCCTTCAATAAAGCAAACAATTTTGACCAAACACTATATCCAGAATAACTCTTATTCCTATAGTCTTTTAGTTACCGTTTTTTGTCCGAAATTACTAACACTTTAGTAATTCTGTAAGTGTAACCCTTCATTTTTAGGCCTCAGAGGTCGACTCCAACTATGCTACCGAAATGGAGAGTCAAGGTTGAGAATGGACCTAAGAAATCCTATCCATTTCCATTTCTAGAGTTTGAGTTGTTCCGAATCCTATGTTACAACCCTCCGAGGGGATAGCCGGTGTTAAACGACTAGCAAGGGCCGCCTAAAGCAAACTAGCAGGCGCAACATAGGAATCTCACGATCCAAACTAACGGAAGAGACCGCAAGACATGTTGACACAAATTCTTCACCCACTTATTATGAACTACTTCCTCGTTCACCTTGTTATTGATTCATACAAACACTTTCCGATTGGAGGTCAATTCCAGGGTGACACGAAGCGTCATATGAATCTCATGGTTTGAATTGTGTGGAGATGTGGAAGTTAAAATCTATGTATCATACATTTGATTTATGTTTGAACGACTTCCCCTTATTCACCAGAATCTTGAGTTATGCAAATACTTTCTAAATGGAGGTCACTTCGACACGAAGTACCGCTTAAATCTCGATTGTGAACTCTAAGGGATGTGAGAGCTAAAAATAACATATCATATATGTTATTAATCTCCCATTGAAGTATTCTAATAACTTTATCATATAAGTTATTAAACTCCATTGAAGTGTTCTATTATTTGGGTAAATTTATACTTAGGTTCAATAAACTACCCTAAGTCTATGTGGTTTATCCAAGTATAACACTTATAAATGGATTTAAACTTACGTTGTCTAGGTGATAAACAGTTTTCTTACCTCACAACCACTCACGTACGCTTATAAAACCAATTAACAACACTCAATTATTTGGCCATATCTCAGGTAGGAGGTGTTTCGTAGACCATCAACTTAAGTACCCCCAGCCTTAGATAGGATTATATATCGGTTGAGTTTGTAACTATGATTTATAAGATAGCGACCTATTTTAACTATTAAAACAAGTGTTTAACTTACGTGAGTATGCAACTTATCTTCGTTATGGATTTTAATGTCTAACTCAATTTTATAACAACTTATAAAAATTAGACATGCTTTTACATCCACAACATGCATAAAAGGCATTCAAATTTAATATAACAATTATATTAAATAACAGAAACCCTAAACATGCATTATACACATTATAATAGATTATAACATATACATTATGCATGTAACATGCTTTCTATGGTGGGATTTTAAATCTACATGGCATACTATATGCACATAAAAGATTTATTTAATTATAACATACATCACATGCATAAATAATTAAACACATACTGATACGGTTTTAGTTTTGGCATAAACAAGCAAACAAAAGCCTAAGAAATACAAAACAGCAAGAAACAACTCCAAATAGCTTCCGAACCGCTCGTACCGCTCCAAACCGGACCCAAATAGCTTGAATCGGATATGAACCACTTGAACCGAACCAATTAAAACCCTTTTGAAGCTAAACCGGGTCAAGTTTGAAGAAAACTGGTCAAATCGGTCAATCCTCGATGGTCCTTGCTCAGTCAATAGGTCAAACTCGTCAAATCTGTTCAAAAATCTCACTCAAACTCGATCTCTCGCTCCTAACTCAAAATCTCGCTCAAACTCAATTCAAAATCTCGCTCAAACTTAATCTCTCACAAAATTCCACTAGAATCTCGCTCGAACTAGAAATCTCTCTCAGACTTGATTCAAAATCTCGCTTGAACTCAAAATCACGCTAGAAAATTCCATTAGGTTCTTCTTGAAACAAAATCTCGCTTGAAACTTTGATATCTTGCTACTTGTACATGGAATCTCATTGGAATTGTGAATATCTCACTTGGAAACATCTCGCTCTTGCTCGAATTCTTGAAATCTCGCTATCGCTTAAGCTTGAACTCTTCGACAAGATTTGAGTAGAAGCTGAAGAACTGGTTCCTTCTGCTTGCCCTTCTTCACTTCTTTCTTCAATTACAACTTAATTTCAACTCTAATGACTCAAAATAAATTACGGACTCTTGAGCACACATATAAGCTCATCAAATAAGAGCCAATTACAAATTTAATCAAGGAATCAAAGAGAAATTAAATGCCAAAACTCAGAAAACCATACCAGTTCACTATTTTCATATATCTCATGAAAAATATCCACCACATCCAAATTAAACCAAATTGAATGTTTAAATGATGCTCTGATACCAATTGAAGGAGTATATCAGCATACAGAGAAAGCAATAAGGATCAATAAGCATTCTATTTCATTAATTTTTGCTATAAATAAAGCATGCTCATACAATAATAAGAGGGTTTCGAGTCATACCTTTGTAGAACCTCTTGAATCTCGAATTCAGCTGCAAGTCTTCTCCAAATCTTATTGTGAACTAATAACTTGTAGAAATACAAGTTATTTATGCAACCTTATCTAGATATTGCAGCCAAAAGTTAGTGAATATGCGCCGATTGTATGAAAAATAGCTTAGAATTACAATAATTATAAATGATCGCAATTACACCCATTAACACCATAAAGATGGAAGACAAGCCGAATTTTACTCTGTTTTGCAGGAAACCAAGACACCGCTTGCGCTCAACGCTCATGAATAGTTGATCAACGCATCTCTGTTACATTGTTCCCGTCAATCAACAATGAAAAGACGATTACTCCAATGACGGTACAATGCGACAGTCGATCCAAAGCTGAATTTCAACCACATGATAAAAACAACATCGCATGCGAACTCACGATCGAAAGATGTAGCTGAGCAACGAAAAAGCGAAGGATTGAGACACGTGTACAACTAACAGTTGTGTAGAATTGACGGTCTGATTACATAACAGAAGGAATAATATCCCTCTATCTTCAGACTTACCATAACAATCAGTGGGGACCACAAGGCCGGAGTCAAAGACCTGCACCTATAAATACCCCATAGATTTTAGAGAAAACTTATGCTACTTGATACGGGGATAATTGCTACTAAAGTGTTGATAGAAAATGCTGGGCTGAGCACTCAAATGAAGAAATCCAGGAAGAAGACGAGACAAGGCTGAGAGGTGAGTCTCAGATCTAATCTGCCAAATACCCGATCTGAAGCTCTATGCACAGATACCTGCTTTCGGTGGAGCAAGCCTGAGAGGAAAGCTCTTCCTACCATCAGATCCATCCTATCCGGCAAGCAGATCTCCATCGAATCGATGGCAAGACATTGGCACTTGTTTGTATCTGTTCTGTCTCTTTCATCGTTGTATTTCACTTTCTCTTTATCTCTTCATTCATACACCATGTATCAAACGCTTAATAGATATATTAAATGTTTCGATAGCTTTCATATACCATTCTCTGTCTATTTCCGTTCCTCCATTAATCACTTTCTCCATGATATCTTCTTAATCCCCTGATGCACAAGGGAACAAGATTATTGGTGATCCCACAGAAGAGCAGATGGAGGACGCGTTGAGGATACTAATGCAACCGGGCACGAAGTGGTCGGTCTTGCTCAAAGGCATCCGTACCTTGGAGTCCAAGTCTTTGCTACCGGAGGGAAGGCTCTGGGTTTACTTGGTTAAGAAGCGGCTAATCCCAACAACACACGATAGAATTGTATCAAGGGATCGGGTCATGGCCGTATACTGCATAGCCCGCGACATTCTTATCGACGTAGGGCAGTTGATCACGAGGTAGATCAGAGCATTAGTGGGGCATGTTCGGGGGCAGTATTTCTTCCCGTGGATCATTTCAAGTCTATGCCTATCTATGAGTNCGAGGTAGATCAGAGCATTAGTGGGGCATGTTCGGGGGCAGTATTTCTTCCCATGTATCATTTCAAGTCTATGCCTATCTATGGGTTTAGGCATTGATGAGGAGCCCATGCCAGAAGTCCACGGCCTCATCAACATAAAAATCTTGAGGATGCTCCTCAAAGATTCGCCACACTGCCCCGAGCTGCCAGTAAAGAGGCCTGCGATCGATTTGAATGCGCCTTAAGAACCAAGGCCCAAACGATAGCGAAGAGAAGATAAGGGAAAAGAGAAGGTCCAGGAGTCACCAACTTAAGATCTAGAACCTATGGACCCTCTTCCCTTAGTTATTCGGCCTCCAAGCCCTCCGAGCCCGCCAGCGCAACCCTCTTCCCCCTTACGCGAACATTTTACAAACCCTTTTCTTGTCCCCAAATCTCCTATTATTTATCCAGCAGCCCCCACTTCACCATCAACTTCATCACCGCAACCCACCATTCCATCGCCGCATGTTGATGACCCACACGATATGGGTGAAGGTACCTCTGCCCAACCCCAAAATGATGCTGGTAAGACATCACAGGCACAACCATCCTTCACCTCCATGGCTACTGAGTTAGCTGAATTGAGAACCCTCTTCTCTCAACAGCAGGAGCTTGTCTCTCAACAGCAACACTTCTTCAATCAGCGATTTAAGGTAGTAATGGGGCGCATTGATGAGATTCAACGCAGTGCTACAACTTCAAGGGAGGCGCTCATCAATATGCAGTGCAGTATACATAGGATTTTCCTAAACCAAAGACAGATAGTGGAGCGTAATCAAGAGTATTTTAATTTTCTCACTGCATATCTGCATGGTCCGATGGTGCCTTCGCATCTAAGGTAGCACTTATTATTTGATGACGCTTCGTCTACACCACCTCAACATCCTCCGCCAGATCTCCCTGCTCCTCAACCTTAATGTTTACACTTTCTTCCAATGTTATTTCTTTTATGCGGCCATTCTTTATTTTGTATTCATTCATTTATTCTTTGTAAGTTAATCAAATTCTTTGACTCTTGTACAGGCAACAAAAAATTTTGTATTGCGTTCAATTATACTTATTTGTACACTTTGTTAATATTCAATACAATTAGAGTACATGATTCACTCTACTTTTTGCCCGTGCCTCATTTTCTTTATCTTCCTTTGTTAATTTTTGTGATGTTCTTAATCTTTTATTTTTATGATCTTCATTGCATTGCTATGATATATTATATGTTTATACTTAGAAACATTTCCCATACTTAGTAAATTCTGACTAACACTTAGTTAATTCTTAGTTTAGCAGCACTTTACCTTTTATCTTTCAAAGTTTTACTCAAACCTTCTTTTTGAAATTTTCTTCTAAGTGTTTGTCTAATCTATCCAAACAACGCAATGAAGACCTTGTTCATCTTTAAATTTAGGGGTGGGGAAGTTCTGAGCAGATAAGATCAAGAATATGCAGTATTTAAGAAAATGTGTCCATTTTTCATAAAAAAAAAAATGCAAAACTTCAATGTCAGCGCAAGGGAAAACCTCAAAACTGTCCCAACCTAATAAGAGTTTAGTTGTGAAAGAAGCCTTCTCGTAGTTGGATGTTCGTATGACACCCGTAGGAGCAAGCCAAAACGAAGGTGGGTTTCTAAGAACAACGCAGTATGGAAAGAAAAATAAAAGAATGCAAGAGACAACTGCTTTGAATGTCATGAGTTAAAGTTGAAATTGGCACACAATCGTAGTTGGATGTCCGTATGACATCCGTGGAGATAAGCCAAAACGAAGAGGGTAACCATGACCAACAATCTCTAAGTAAATAAATGACGCAAAGTTTTGCTCACTGCATATAGATACATCAAGTTGTTTTGACAAAGAAGAGATAAACATTCTATTTCGAAAACTAGAAAAGCATCTTTGAGTAGAATTTTGTCATATAGAAGATTAAAGTAGGGCTTGCTAAGAATTAGCAAGATTAGAAGGAAATTGTGCTGTCAAGTAATGTGCCTAAGTGTAACATTCAGAGCAACCAATCATCGCAAAAATATAGGATAGGAATTGAGCATGATTGCCTGAGTAGAAGACATGCTTGAGGACAAGCACATATCTAAATTTGGGGGTGTGATAACTTGTAGAAATACAAGTTATTTATGCCAACTTATCTAGATATTGCGACCAAATGTTAGTGAATATGCGCCGATTGTATGAAAATTAGCTTAGAATTACAATAATTATAAATGATCGAAATTACACCCACTAACACCATAAAGATGGAAGACAAGCCAAGTATTACTCTATTTTGCAGGAAATCAAGTCACCGTTTGCGCTCAAGGCTCACGAAAAGCTACTCAACTCATCTCTGTCACATTGTGCCCATCAATCAACAATGAAGAGAGGATTACCGCAATGATGGCGCAATGCGACAGTCGATCCAGAGCTGACTTTGAACGCATGTGGTAATAAAAACAACACCGCATGCGAACTCACGATCAAAAGATGCAGCTAAGCAATGCAAAAGCGGAGGATTGAGACACGTGTACAACTAACGGTTGTGTAGAATTGACGGTCTGATTGCATAACAAAAGGAATAATATCCCTCCATCTTCGGAATTACCATAACAATCAGTGGGGACCACAAGGCCGGAGTCAAAGACCTGCACCTATAAATACCCCATAGATTTTAGAGAAAACTTATGCTACTTGATACGGGGCTAATTGCTGCTAAAGTGTTGAGAGAAAAGGCTGAGCTGAGCGCTCAAGTGAAGAAAACGAGACAAGGCCGAGAGGTGAGTCTCAAATCTAATCTGCCAAATACCCGATCTGAAGCTCTGTGCACAGAAACCTGCTACCGGTGGAGCAAGCCTGAGAGGGAAGCTCTTCCTACCATCAGATCCATCATATCCGGCAAGCAGATCTCCATCGAATCGGTGCCAAGACATTGGCACTATTTTTGTATCTGTTCTATCTCTTTCATCGTTGTATTTCACTTTCTCTTTATCTCTTCATTCACACACCATATATCAAACGCTTAATAGACATATTAAATGTTTCGATAGCTTTCATATACCATTCTCTGTCTATTTTCGTTCCTCCATTATCACTTTCTCCATGATGTCTTCTTAATCCCCTGATAGTTAATATGAATCAAACAAATACTTAATCTGTGTTAAAGGTGTAAAATGCGTTTAACTAAGGCATGCTAGACGACATCTTCAGCTGTGAGAGCAGAAGTGAAGATGTCATTCTGATCTATCGAGAGAAGGTTAGAAAAATGAATTAACTAAAGCGCGTAGTACTTGTAGGCATGGAAGCAACCTTGCATTCATTACATTGTTCTCTGTTTCACCACAGACATGTGGGAGTGTGGCCGATCATTGAAAGTTGTACGCCAAGAGAAGAGGGAACAATATTTCTAGCTTTAACGCAATAGAGAACTTACACTGTTTATATTATTTATCTTTTTCTTTCTATTCTGTTCATAAGACTTGCTGCCGCATTTCACGTTCTTTGTATAACCTTCGCAGCCAGCCTTGACCCCTTGTATCATGAGCCAGTATCTTGTATCATCTAGCTTAGGTTTATTGTACTTTATTTTATTATCGCACTTTTACTGCTTACTTTAATTTACCGTAATTTATATATTTGTATAAATCCATTTTTAAAGCTTGAAAAACCTGGTCGCATATATCACGAACATACCATAATAACCTAAAACAGTCCCTATGTTCGACCTCGGATCATACTGAGAAACTTGCGGTGAAATTACACTTGGTTCCATCATAAGAAAACTTGTGTCAACGCATGACATACTACGTGAACATTCATAATTAACGCATATCTAGAAGTAGTATCGCATCATTTCGAGCATAGAACATCATCAATCATACACATCAGCATTTTTACAACAAGTTTATGGCGCCGTTGTCGGGGACTTATTAACGGTTTATTGTTTGAGTGTGTTTTTGGTATTTTGTAGAACATATCTCATTATACTGGCTGTTTAACGTGGAGAGCAGCCTGACGGTTTATGAGTCCTGGTGCTGAACCGAAATTCGAAGCTGACCCTGAGATCGATCGTATTTTCCGCGCAAGGGCACGTCATAACCGAATTAGGCGAAAGAAGGCAGCCAGCATGGGGGACAACAATGATAATGTGGTACTGGTTGTGAACCAAGGGGCTGTTCTAATATGACTCAGGCTTCCTAGTAGGTCCAGGGTCAAACACAGAGATTTTTTACAGTCTAACGCAGTCTTTGCGTTGTTTCAATTATAGATGGTTCCTAGATCAATGAGAGTGAAGATTATCTATACTAACCTCAATGCACGCAAGTAAGAAAACATAGGAGTTCAAGGGGGAAAAGGGAATCTATGGGTAAATGGTGCTAAGTGTTTGGGGTTATGCATCCATTCCAAACTAGGTGAACAAGTGCATGAAGGCGTGAGAGTGGAATAAAGATGATATGGATGCTTGTTTACAAACCAATTGTTTTTGTATTCATTAGGTCTTTGTTCCTTAAGTCGTATTGTTCAGCATTTCTCAATGTGAATGTCACATGTATTCCTATCTCTAAGGTGCATGCATTGGAGATAGAATGGTAAAAGAAATCGTAAATAGTTTATCTCTAAACCTACTTTGCGTTCTGACTCAATGCGCTTTTTAGTTAACCTACTTTCTCGAAAAATTTAACTAAGTAGTAACTTCAATCAAGTAATCAAAATGATTAAAGCATGGAATTTAAGTATATAATGACACAGAAAAATGACAGCCACACACAAATTTGAATGTAAATAGAGGAACAAGAGTGGATTGATTAAATATAAGATTGAATTTAAAGATAGCAAATTTTTTTATAACAATATCAATTAAATCGAATGGGTCGGTAAATGAAAGTGAGAGGGAAAAGAAGAGAAAGAAGTTAAGCCGCAGAGTTCAATCTTTTGTCCTCTTTGGCTTGATTTAAGTGCTTATTGCAGCCAACTTGATGAAGAGGTGATGAAGAATTCTCTCTCGATCTTAGTCTCCAACACTCTTCTTGATCAACGATGGCAATGGACCTTTTCCTCTTATCTTCTTTTTGCAATGGCAGAGTTCCTAGCTATTTGAATATTCTAAAGTTTCTAATGTGTCTCACCCCTTTCTCTTGGCAGCAAGCTTTCTTATTTTTAGGTGTTTCCTTAATCAACTCATGACTAGACACATTAAGTTCCATGCCCTGGTTAGCCGCTTGCCATTTCAGAGCTTTTCAGACGCTGGCAGTCAGGTGTCTATACCTGCAAGTGGTGATTTGACAGAAAAAGCACAAGCCAATGTATCTCTTCTGTGTCGAACATATTTGGACACATGCCTTTTCATTAGCTTATTATGCAACATTTGGTGAAATTTCTTGACTTCCAACGATCAAATGCGTTAGTGAAGCAAATTTGACAAGAATGCTACTTTTGTATGTGTTAGTGATGCGTTAAGGAATTTCAAGCGTTTTTCCTTGAGATGAATGCATTTTTATCACTAAGAATCCTAATTATTCTAATCTTTAACAGACAATAACTTGTAATTCTACAAGTTATCACTAGGATTCCCTCACTCGCATGTCTCTACATGAACGATTTAGGATCACATCATTTGTAATACAAAATGGACCGCATCTGATAGTACTTCTAGAAAAAGATACCTAGCCTTATCTATATACTATAGACCATTTTGGCTATCTACTTGAACTTGATCCACTTTTATGTCTCCATATAAAGTCCAAGTACTCATGTAATAACTATGAATCTTAGTTATTGGATTTAGTTTTTACAAGTGCAATTTACATATTCAATAATAGTTTTTTATTGAATAAACCTCAATAACTTCCTTATGCAAATAGAATATGTTTAATTTACAAACTTTGAGTTTTAGGATATACAACCCAACACAAATATCACTTAAAACGTTCGGGATACATACAAACGTTGGGTATAGGAAAATGAAAAGGCTCGAGCATACATCTTGGCAAGTCTTTTCAAGGTCTTGGCCAAGAAGCATGAGCCTATGAACACTGCCCATGAGATTATGGAATCCCTGAGGTGAATGTTCGAACAATCGCTTGCTCAACTTAGACATGAAAATCTTAAATTCATCTTCAATGCCCATATGTAAGAGGGGACCTTTGTTCGATAACACGTTCTGAACATGATGGTCCACTTTAATGTGGTTAAGATGAACGAGTCTATCATTGATGAGGCCAGTCAGGTTAGCTTTATCCTGGAAACTTTACTTGAAATTTTTTTCAGTTCCATAGCAATGTTATGATGAACAAGATTGACTATAACCTGACCACTTTGCTCAACGAGCTACAAACTTTTCAATCTTTGATGAAAGTCAAGGAACAGAAGAGTGAGGCAAATGTTGCCTCGTCCTCCAAAAATTTCTACAGAGTTTCGACCTTTGGATCTAAGTCTGTTCCTTCCTCTTCCAGCATCAAAAAGTGGAAGAAGAATAGAGGTGAAAAAGGGAAGGGCAACCCACAAACTACTGCCCAAAAGGGAAAGAAGGCCAAAGCTGCAAAGGGAATATTTTTCCATTGAAACCAAGAGGGACATTAAGGAAGGAATTGTCCCAAGTACTTGACGGAAAAGAAGAAGGCCAAGCGAGGTAAATACGATTTACTTGTATTGGAGACTTTTTTAGTGGAGAATGATGATTCGACCTGGATAATAGATTCAAGGGCCACTAACCACACTTGTTCTTCATTTCAGGGATTTGATTTCTGGCGGCGGTGGGCACCTGGTGAGATGACGATGCGTGTAAGAACTGGGCACGTTGTCTCTACAAGGGTAGTGGGAGAACTCCGACTTACTTTATAGAAAAATTATATTTTGTTAGAAAATGTATATATAGTTCCTAACTTAAAGAGGAAGTTAATTTCTGTAAAGTGTCTTATTGAACAAAATTATACTTTATCTTTTTCTATAAACAAAGTGTTTATTTACAAAAACGGTATTCATATTTATTTTGCTAAACTAGAGGATAATATATATGTGCTAAGATCGTTAGCAACTAAAGCTCTCCTAAATACTGAACTGTTTAAAACTACGGTAACTCAGAATAAAAGATAGAAAATTTCTCCTAAAGAAAATGCCCATCTTTGGCACCTAAGATTGAGACACATAAATCTCAATAGGATTGAGGGATTGGTTAATAATGGACTTCCAAGTGAGTTAGAAGAAAATTATTTACCTATATGTGAGTCATGCCTTGAAGGAAAAACAACTAAAAGATCTTTTACTGGAGAAGGTCACAGAGCCAAAGAACCCTTAAATCTTATACATTCATCCCTTTGTGGTCTGATGAATGTTAAGGTAAGAGAAGGATTTGAATATTTCATTACTTTTACTCATGAATATTTCATCACTTTTACTCATGACTATTCCAGATATGGGTATATTTATTTAATGCAACATAAGTCTAAAACCATTGAAAAGTTTAAGGAGTACAAGGCTGAAGTTGAAAATGCATTAAATAAATAAATTAATCATTTCAATCTGATCGAGATGGAGAGTATATATGAAATTCCAAGATTATTTGATAGAACATGGAATTGTATCCCAACTCTCAGCACCTGGTTGTTGGGGTTGATGCCTTAAAGTTTCGTGTTCTGTAGTTTGTAAAGAGTTTGTACGAACGCTTGTTTTATATAATATATGATATTTACTTCACATCTTGATTTTGTTTAGTTGTTTGTTTTATTTCCTTTACCACAAACCAATAAACATAAAATTTTTGGTTATCTATATGTAACTTAAGTGTTAACATCTCGTTATATAACACCGTTCATGACAGAGACTTCACTAAACTAGGATGACCATAAGTAATATGACCTCAATCCTAAGTGAGTTAGGAACTCCTACCATTGAGGGCAGTCCTTTAATTTGTATGGATGTGAGTGGTTAGGTTGTCAATTCAAACCTATCATTTTGGGGATTTGTTTGATTTGGGAGCTAGGAATGCAGCTACACAAGATGGAATTCATTCCTTCCTCGAGGTAGGGGCAAGTAGATAGATAGCTCTTTTAAGGGCTGATTCTAGGGCTTGAACGATGTGGCGCCTGATGCTTATTTTTATGAACTGGAAATGTGAATGATATACGATGGTGAAATTATGTTGTGCACTCAAGTTTCTTCAGCGGAATCCAAGTGTAAATTCCACTGAGTTTCTTGGTAAGTTCAGGGTCAAACTCAGGGATTTGTCAAAATAAATTGCGTTGATAATTTTTATGAAAACTTTGCGGTAACCAAATAAATAAATTGTTGGTTTGTTGTGAATTACGTTAATGAGAAAGAAAAAATGCAGCGGATTTGAGAAAAGTCAGTTGTGTGATAGATGCACTGAGTATGCGATGAATGAGTTGAGAAGATCTTTGGCTAGCATTACTTGGGAAGACTATTCGATCATGCTACTACCATGCACAACAAGTCATTTTCCAATGCAAATGTGATGCTTCTAAGTCTAGGACGCATGTGTTGAATGCAAAAGTGTCCATAGAGCTTATCCCTAAGTCTCTACTCTTGTCCTATGTGATGATGCAAAATGCATAAAAGCAAAGTGACCGCATACAATCATATCCTATCTCTAGGATGCATGTGATGCGTTGATAACAAATAGTGCTTATTCCTAAGCTCCTATCTCTTGATTATGCGTTATAATCTGACTCTTCCGAGCCTAGATTCTAACTTGACCTTCCCAAGCCAAGATCCTGTCCTTAGACTACCCTCCCGAGTATCTTTAATGGACGAATGAAGCATACATAATACAAGATAATCATATAGCATGAAGATTCCCTAGTTTTACTAGCTAAATGCTTCTCAACCCATTCAACTGATTTAGCTACTCATGCATGAATAATAGAGAGTGAATAGATATAGAGAAATAGATTCCATTTCGATAAATGAGTGGAATACAAAATAACAATGGAAGTTAAAGGTAGAGAGCCTGGTAGCAATTCCTTCCTGACCGAGGCTTTTACACTGTAATCTCTATTTGGTTCTAAAGATGTTCCCGCTTCCACAGGCGTCGGTCCTCTCTCTGTCCTTGAAGTTTCCGACGCTCTCCCAAGCTTACCGGAACGATCTATCGGCACAACCTTCTTTCTCGCGTCCGCCTTAGAAACGAAAGAAAACTATGAACAAGGACGTATGAAACTTCGAACTAAAGAATGGTGAACCCCTTTTCTGAAGGATGCCTCTAGTATTTATAGAACATTGAAGGTGAACGGCGGCTTCTCTCTTATGATTGTACAGATTGGACGACTTTAATTCCTGAATGATGCGTCGAATATTTGTCATCGAAAAGCTGAATGTACTTATCGGCTGTCATCAGCTTTCTATCCCATCGCGATTAATTAGCCTTTCACTCAGATGCGCCCACCATGTTGCGCTGACTAAGTTGCGGTAATCCTTCTCGGGCGAATGTTTGCGAACACAATCATCACAAAGCCTTGTGGTGAAGTTGTGCTCGACCAATGATTTCTGTCGCACTTCTTGCATTTCGTCAACGCATATTCTGCATAAAAACATAAAATCAATTGTTCCTATGCGATGAACATATGCGACCGCAATATTATGAAATTGATGCTTGATGGACGCAATTTAACATGTTTTATCAACGCAATCCAACATTGTTTAAGAACTTAGCACTATGATAACGTGCATTTCTGTCCGTTATTAGCGCCACACACCTTCTCTTGGCCCGAGAGGTTTTCACACATAGTTGGACTATGTTGTATTGTTCATTAGAGAAATCAGTGGTACTTAAGGAGTGAGATGTAACTATAGGGGCGAAACGGTAAATTGGCTCAGCTGTACTTATGAGCATCTGTGAAAGGTCATCGTACTCATGATTGGTTATATTTGATGGACACAGAAATATATCTGTGGTAAGAAGAGTTCAGCTGTTGGTCTTTAGTGGAATGCCTGACAGTTAACGGATGGTCGATCTCGTGGCTAAAGAGTTTAGTCAGCTATTCACGTACCGTTGGAGCTTTGAGCTACAGGTCCATTAGGTCCCCTGGGTAGCATGGATAAAGTCGAAAATCAGTATTTATGTTAGTTTGAAATATTCAAATTGATAAGAGGGAGTTCGATTATATATGATATAATTAAATTGGTTAATTATATATGATATAATTGGCTAAATATATAAGATACATTATTTTGGAGAAAATTAGATATAAATATGATTTATATCAAGTGAAGGAGAAATTACTATAATAGATATGTGATATCAAACTATAAATATTATTATATTCATCAATTATTAAATTGGTTAATTATATGATAATTGGTCGAAAACTTCTCTCGATGGTGCTTTAGTGGTAGAATTCGAATTTGGTTATTGTAACCGAAGAATAAAATGAAAATTTGTTCCATTTTGCAGAAAGTTCAATGATCATTCATGTGCTTTTGAATGTATATGATTATATTCATTTATTATTAAATTGGTTATTTATGAGATAATTGACCGTATTATTCTCCTCAATCGTGCGTTAGTGGGAGAAGCCTCATTCGGTTATGGTAATCGATGAATAAAATGAAAATTGGTTTCATTTTTGAAAAGGTTTGAAAATTCGCAATCGGTGTGAAAACGTAAACGATCATTTAGCTCGAGAGCCTATACGATAGTAGCTCATTGTCTAAACAATCGCTTAGCTTTCCTAAACGATCATATAGCGTGTTGCGTTTTCTAAACGACCGTCTACCTTTTATTAAACGATTACTTAGTTAAACCAACATAATCGTGTAGCTTCATCTAAACAATAAGCACTCTGCTATGCGATAGCTGTCTTCTTCTCTCCCACTTGCTTATCTATCTTTCCTCTTACATCTACCAAATTCACCAAAGACCACACTTTGGATTCTCACTCCGAGAATACCAAGGCTTCAACTAGTGGTGTCGTCTTCGCTGTTTACTAGTTCGTGACTGTTTGTGTTGTTGTCGTTCGTGTAGACGATCGTGCTGTCGTAGCCGACTGTTTTGTTGGGTGATAGAGTTCGTGTAGAGGTTCTTCCACTACTTTGGGTTTGACGTTTGAAGAGAGTCTTCAACTGGTATGAGAACTCTTTCCCTTGTGTTTTATTGTTCGAAGCATGTCGTTAATTAGTGTTAATTTGCATAACTATCTGTTAGAATGTATGTGTTGTATTTCTGTCACAATGAAATCGGAAAGATCCGAATGCGCTCATGGATGCTCTTCGAAAAGATTTCCTTCACTGGTATACCTCAGAAGAATGGTATATTAGAAAGGAGAAATCGAACCTTGTTGAACTTGGTTTGGTCTATAATGAGCTATGCTTTCTTACCTGACTCATTTTGGGATTATGCAATACAAACCGCAGCCTACATTTTGAATTGCGTTCCGTTCAAAAGTGCTACTAGAACACCTTTGAAATTATGGAATGGTCGTAAAAGTATTTTATACCATTTCAGGATCTAGGGTTGCCCAACACACATGCTTGAGGCAAATCTTAAGAAACTGGAACCTCGTTCAGAATTGTGCCTATTTGTAGGTTACATCAAAGGAACTGGAGGTGGTTACTTCTACGATCCTAAAGACAATAAAGTGTTTATGTCGACAAACACTACATTTTAAGAAGAAGACCATATAAGGGATCATAAGCTCTACAGTAAGATAGTGTTATATGAACTTTCCAGTAAAACTATTGAACCTTCAACAAGAGTTGTTGAAGACCCCAATACATGAACAAGAGTTGTTGAAGTTGGTTCATCTAGTAGGTCACATCCAGTTCAAACGTTGAGGGCGCCTCGACGTAGTGGAAGGATTGTGAACCTGCATATTCGTTATATGGGTTTAACAGAAACTCAAGTTATTATAGTTGGCGATGATGTTGAGGATCCATTGTCTTACGAAAAGGCAATGGAGGATGTTGACAAAGATGAATGGATCAAAGCTATGGATCTTAAAATGGAGTCCATGTACTTCAATTAGGTTTGGGATCTTGTAGATCAACCTGATGGGGTAAACCTATAGGTTACTGATAGGTCTTTATGAGAGATATATTTCCTACGTTAATTTCCCCTAAAATTGTGTTATTTGTTTGCTTTTAATGTTCATTTTATAGGTAAAACAGTCCCGAGAGCAATTAGAAGTCATTTCGAGAAAATTGGCTAAAAAGAATAAAAAATAACCAAGAAGTCAACAAAGTCAAAGAAAATCAAAGTAATTACCAAAATGCCAAAGACCCAGTGTCAAGACCCTCCCAGAAGTGTTGAGTAATGCTTAAAGACAGAAAGTACCCATCTGTTGCAAAATAGGGTAGCGTTGCAATGCTCCCAACAACGTCGCAATGCTCCAAAGTTTGACGGAACTGTCTGTGCGTGCGTGCGCGCCTTGTGTAACCGAGTGTTAGCGAATTGTCAAGACCCTAGCCTAACGCTTCTTTTCTTTTTTTTTTTTTTTTCTTTTTTACGATTTAGCTTTGCGACGCTACACCTGCAACTATACTTCTTTCATTTTAGGCAGGAAGGGGGGGGGGGGATTCTTTCTTCACCAATTCAACTCCTTCGTAACTTTTTCTCTAATTAGCTAGATTCATTTTCTTTCTTTAATTGTAAACATCGTAATGGATTTTTTCATAGATTTGTCTATGGATTTGTGAAGTAATTTCTTCGATCTTGTTTCTAGTTTCACAAATTTTTGCAATCTTTTTGAGTTTTCTGCTTTTCCTTATAAATTGCATTATGAAATTATGGATTCTTGAATCAGTTTTAAGTTCTTAAAGCATGTTTAGGGATTTTTGTCTTTGAAGCATGATAAGCCAAGATTCTTAGTTTTGCTATAATCTTGATTGGATACGATGTTAGGATGTATTCATGTATAAGAATATCTAGCTAGGGTTTATCAAGTGGCAATGGTTAATTGTGTATTTGATGGTTATTCCTAGAATACATAAATTGCTAGATTCAATGACAAATTTAGTTAATTGAATATGGCTAGGTTGACAATTAATCGACACAATTGAATTCTCAAACTTAATGCATATGTTTTCTATTCTATATGGATGAACCCAATAGAACTAGAGGCATATAGGTTGATTAGACTTAGACTTTTCCAACTTTAATCAATAGTTAGAAAACTTTATTGATTAGATTTCGCTATCTATCTGCCTTTGTAGAGGTTAGCCTAATCGAGTCAAGTGAGTAGTTGTGTGCATAATTCGTTTGCATGACTAATTTGTAGAATCCGATGATAGAGATTGCATTGAATGTCTAACTTGAATTAGAAATAAGATTGAACAACTTTGTTTGCAATTATGTTTTATCCTTTGATTTTCAAGTATGATTCTTGCTTTATCAAAACCCCATTTTTATAGCTTTCATAGTTAAACTTAGCTTAAGAAAAGATTAACAAGCGTTCCTTGTGGATCGACCCCGTGCTTGCCGCTTATGCTACTTGTTAGTATAAGATGTAGGTTTTGGTGATTTATAAATATTTTTGTTTCGGTTAGAGTCGAACTAATGACATTGACACGAGCTTGAACAATTGCAAATGGATCTACAAGAGATAACAGGGTGCTGATGGGAAGGTGCAAATCTTTAAGGCTAGACTTGTGGCAAAAGGTTATACCCAAGTTGAAGGAGTCAACTATGAAGAGACTTTCTCACCTGTTTCCATGTTGAAGTATATCCAGATACTCTTGTTTATTGCATCATATTATGATTATGAATTGGCAAATGGATGTCAAGACTACTTTTCTAAATGGCTATCTTGAGGAGACCATATATACAGAGTAGCCTGAGGGATTCATAACCCAAGGTCAAGAGAAAAAGGCTTGCTAGCTTAATCAATCAATTTATGGATTGAAACAAGCTTCTCGATCTTGGAATATATAATTTGATATTACGAACAAATCTTATGGCTTTAATGAGAATGTTGATGAGCCTTGTGTTTATAAGAGAATCATCAAAAGTTTAGTAGCTTTTCTTATGATGTATCTAGACGATATCCTACTCATTGAGAATGATGTAGGTCTTCTGACTGAAATTAAAGATTGGCTAGCGACCCAATTTCAAATGAAAAATTTTGGAGAGGCGTAGTTTTTTTAGGCATTCAGATCTTTAGGGATCGAAAGAACAAAATGTTGGCCCTGTCTCAGGCATCATACATTGACAAGATACTTGTCAAGTTTTCGATACGGAACTCCAAGAGAGGTTTGCTCCCTTTCAGGCATGAAGTTACTTTGTCTTTGGAACAGTGTCCTAAGACACCTCAAAAGGTTGAAGAAATGAGACAGATCCCTTATGCATCGTTTGTTGGTAGCCTGATGTATACGATGTTGTGTACAAGACCTACATCTACTATGTAGTGGGAATAGTTACTAGATATCAGTTTAATCCAGGATTTGATCACTAGACCATCGTTAAGAACATCCGCAAGTATCTTCAAAGAATAAGAGACAACATGCTCGTGTATGGTTCTAAGGATTTGATCCTTACAGGATACACAGACTCTGATTTACAGACTGATAAGGATTCTATGACATCCACTTTAGGATCAGTGTTCACTCTTAACGAAGGGGTTATAGTTTGAAGGAACACCAAGCAGAGGTGCATTGATTGCAATTTTCTTTTATCCTTTGATTTTTAAGTATGTTTCTTTCTTTATCAAAACCCCATTTTTATTGCTTTCAATAGTTGAACTTAGCTTAGGAAAAGATTAACAAGCGTTCCCTATGGATCGACCCTGTGTTTGCCGCTTATGCTACATGTTAGTATAAGATGTAGTTGGTGATGTATAAATATTTTTGTTTCGGTTAGAGTCGAACTAACGACATTGACACGAGCTCAAACAGTTGCAAATGGACCTACAAGAGAAAACGGGGTGCTGATGGGAAGGTGCAAACTTTTAAGGCTAGACTTGTGGCAAAAGGTTATACCCAAGTTGAAGGAGTCGACTATGAGAAGACTTTCTCACCTGTTGCCATGTTGAAGTCTATCTAGATACTCTTGTTTATTGCATTATATTATGACTATGAGTTGGCAAATGAATGTCAAGACTGCTTTTCTGAATGGCTATCTTCAGGAGACCATATATAGAAGTAGCCTGAGGGATTCATAACCCAAGGTCAAGAGCAAAACGTTTGTAAGCTTAATCGGTCAATTTATGGATTGAAACAAATTCTCGATCTTGGAATATAAGATTTGATACTGCGATCAAATCTTAAGGCTTTAATCAGAATGTTGATGAGACTTGTGTTTATAAGACAATTCATTAAAAGTTTAGTAGCTTTTCTTGTGATGTATGTAGACGATATCCTACTCATTGGGAATGATGTAGGTATACTGACTGAAATTAAAGATTAGATAGCGACCCAATTTCAAATGAAAGATTTGGGAGAGGCATGGTTTTTTTTGGGCATTTAGATCTTTAGACATCAAAAAAACAAAATGTTGGCCCTGTCTCAGGCATCATATGAAAGACAAGATGCTTGTCAAGTTTTCGATGTAGAACTCCAAGAGAGGTTTGCTCCCTTTCAGGCATGGAGATACTTTGTCTTTGGAACAATGTCCTAAGATACCTAAAGAGGTTGAAGAAATGAGACAAATCCCCTATGCATCGACTGTTGGTAGTCTAATGTATGCGATGTTATGTACTAGACCTACATCTACTATGTAGTAGGGATAATTAGTAGATATCGGTCTAATCCAGGATTTGATCACTGGACCACCATTAAGAACATCCTTAAGTATCTTCAGAGAACAAGAGACTACATCGTGTATGGTTCTAAGGATTTAATCCTTATAGGATACACAGACTCTAATTTCTAGACTGATAAGGATTCTAGGACATCCACTTTAGGATCAGTGTTCACTCTTAACGAAGGGGTTGTAGTTTGAAGGAACACTAAGCAGGGGTGCATTGCTAACTCCACTATAAAGGCTGAGTATGTAGCAGCTTGTGAACCTACCAAGGAAGCTGTGTGGCTCAGAAAATTCCTGACTGATCTAGAAGTGGTTCCAGACATGTCGAAGCCCATCACTTTTTATTATGATAATAGTGATGTTGTGACTAATTTCCAAGAGTCTAGAAGTCACAAACACGGGAAGCACATAGAGCGAAAGTATCATATCATTCGAGAGATTGTGCATTGAAGGGACGTGAACGTCATGTAGATAACTTTGGTGCACAACATTGTTAATCCATTTATGAAGGCCCTCACGGCTAAGGTGTTTAAGGATCACCTGCAGAGTATAGGTCTACTGAACATGCCACATTTAGTCTAGAACAAGTGCGAGATTTTGTATTGGGTGCGTATTATGCCCTAGTTTTTTGTTTTATGTACTTTTGTATTAGTAAGAGTTTTATGATGTAGAACCCACTAGCTTTAGACAAGTGGGAGATTATTGGGTTGATGTCCTAAATCTCGTGGGTCCCGTAGTTTGTGTTTGTAATTGTATGGTACAAATAATTTATTTATTTAAATCTGAGGTATTTTATTCAACATTTAGTAGCATTAACCCACAAAACTAATAACAAAAAATCAAGGATTATCTTCTATAGCTTAACATATATGTAGAGATATACAAATGGATTGTGTTTAAGTGATAACCTGAACAGTCTGTAGTAGATGGACAAGGTTGGGTACCTTATCCTGGTGACACTACGAAAGCGACCCGCTTTATAGATGTTACAATTGTTGTAAAGTTCTACAAATGATCTAATCTTTATCATTCATGTAATGATATGTGAGCGGGGTTGTTCTATACAAAAGAGTTTTTATAAGATCGGACCATGAAATGAATAGTCTTATTATATAACACTGTTAATAGTAGAGACTTACATTTCACTAGGATGACCATAGGTGACATGACCTGAATCCTAAGTGAGTTGTGAACTCCGGCCTATGAAGATGGTACTTTGATTTGCATGGGTGAGAGTGGCCAGTTCACCGACTCAATATTCCTACCATTTTGGGGATTCGTTTGATTGAAGAGTTGGGAACACAGCTACATAAGAAGAAATTCACTCTTTCCCTAATGTCGGGGTAAGTAAATAAATTGCTCTCTTAAGGGTTGATACCGGGGCTTGAACAATGTGGTGCCACACCCTCTCTTGGCCCGAGAGAGGTTTGATCATAATTAAACTATGATTTATTGTTCATTAGAGGGATCACTGGTACTTAAGGAGTTAGATGAAACTATAGGGGTAAAACGGTAATTTTGGCCCAGTTGTACTTACGAGCAATTTGTGAAGAGTTGTCGCACTATTGAATGGTTATATCCAATTGACATATAAATATATCTTTAGTACGAAGAGTGCAACTTGGTCTTTAGTGGAGTGAACGACAATTAATGGAAGTTGGGTAATTTAATTAATTATCCAAGTACCATTGGAGCTTCAATCTATAGATCCATAAGGTTCTCTCTGTAGCTCAATTGGGATTATTGGAAATTAATTTTGGATTAATTTGAATTGTTAAAATTAATTGAGGGATTAATTATATATGATATAATTAATTTAAATTAATTATATGTGATATTAATATTATGTATGTGATATATTATAATATAAAGTTTATTTGAGAGGATATAAAGATTTGAATATGATTCAAATATTAATTATATGAGTTGGATTTATATATTTAATATAAATATGGTTTATATTAAATTTCATATATTATTGAGAGAATTTTAACTATAAGTTATATATTGGTACAATTTAAAAAGTATAGGTTATATGTTATATTTGATATAACATATAGTTTAGCATATAACATATGATAAGTTAGTTATCATAAATTTTGAATTAAATTTAATGAGAAATAACTCCCTCTTATTTTCTCTCAATAACTATTGTGAGTGGGAGGTTGGAGATGAATGATCTTCTTCTCCAAAAAACACAGAATGTCTGCGTGTGAAAAAAAAAGGTCTAGCATTCTCACGAAAGAAAAATCTCTTTCATCTAACAAATGTTCTCTCCCTCTTCCAAAATCAACAGATCCCATAAAACTCATGTAATTCTCATATCCTAAAGGAGAATATAAAGGATTATCTTATGGTGGTGCTCACATTAGGTGTTGCCGGTTTTGTTCGTATTCTAAGGTGGGTTCGTGATCTTTGTTGAAAAGGTTTTTGTGAAGATTTCATTGTCTTTAGAGGTTAGTATGACTAAATATTCTCCTCTTCTCCTTTGTTAAACATGTTGTAAATGTGTATAGGATGCATAATTATATCTTATGTAATTTTAATTTACTGTGTAAATTTGAAAATTTTGACACGATCTCGCTTCCGCGTCGGACTTCATAGTCCATTCACCCTAATGATTTGGATCTCAAGGACATACTGTGCTTCTCCCAAATCTTTCATTTGGAATTGGGCCGCTAGCTAGATCTTTATGTCAGTAAGGTATCCTACATCATTCCCAATGAATAGGATATCGTTCACATAAAGTACTAGAAAAGCTACTTTATTCTTGTTGATTTTCTTGTATACACAAGGCTCATCAACATTTTTGTCAAAACCAAAAGTCACAGTATCAAATCTAATGTTCCATGATCTAGAAGCCTGTTTCAACCCATAAATGGATCAATTCAGCTTGCAATTTTTTTGCTCCTGACCTTGGGCTGTGAATCCCTCGGGCTGAGATATAAAGATATTCTCTTCAAGATTACCATTAAAATAGGCAGTCTTCACATCCATTTTTCATATCTATAGTCATAATATGTGGCTCTAGATAAGAGAAATCTTGTAGACTTTAACATAACAACAGGAGAAAACGCTTCCTCATAGTCAACCTTTTCTCTTTGGGTGTAACCTTTTCCTACGAGACTAGCTTTGAAGGTTTGTACCTTCCCAATTGCATCTCTCTTTCTTTTATAGATCCATTTGCACCCTATGGGTTTTAGCCCTTCAGAGAGATCTACAAGTTCTCATGCTCAGTTGAAGTACATTAACTTCATTTCAATGTCCATGGCTTTTGACCCTTGGTCCTTGTCTATGTCATTCATTGCCTATCTATATGACCATGCATCTTTAATGCCATCATCAGGTATGACGACCTGGGTTTCAATTAAGCCTAAGTAGCAGTCAGGTTATGATACAACCCTCACACTGCATCGAGACATTCTCAATGATGAGAAAGACAAGACGGACTTGATGAACTAGCTATTTCATCAACTCTTGTTGAAGGATCAGCCTCATCAACAACTCCTATTGACTCTTCAATAGCTTCTTCTAATAATAACTTACTATGTGGTTTGTGGTCCCTAATGTGGTCTTCCTCCAAGAATATAGCATCTGTCGGTACAAATATTTTATTTTCATGTGGGTTGTAGAAAAAACCACCTCCCATTTCTTTTGGGTAACAACAAATTGGCACAATGTTGAACGAGGTTCCAGTTTATTAAGATTTGTCACAAGCACGTGTACTGGACAACCTCAGTTCCTGAAGTAGCGCAACTTAGGTTTACGCCCCCTCCATAACTCGAAAGGTGTTTTATAAACACTCTTCAAGGGAACATTGTTCAGGATGTGAGCTGCAATCTCTACTGCATACCCTCAAAACGAGCTAGGCAACTAAGTATAGCTCATCATTGAATGAACCATGTCTAACAAGGTTCTATTTCCCTTTTCTGATACACCATTTTGCTGAGGTGCACCAGAACTTGAGAGTTGGGACTGACATGTTTTATCATATAGTCCTGGAATTTTTTATCCATATACTCTCCACCTCGATCAGATCGAAATGTTTTAATAGTTTTACTTAATAGGTTTTCAACCTCAGCTTTAAACTCCTTGAATTTTTCAAGAGCTTCAGACTTATGCCCCATTAGATATAAGTAACCATACCTCGAATAATCATCTATAAAAGAAATGAAATATTTGTATCCTCCTCGAGCTTTTATGTTAATTGGACCATAGAGATCCGAATGTATTAACTCTAAGAGTTCTTTGGCCCTATAACCTTTTCCATTGAAAGGTTTTGGTTATTTTTTCCTCAAGACATGATTCACATGGTGGTAATGAATCATCTTCTAACTCATTAAGAAGTCCATTATTTACCAAATGCCCGATCCTATCGAGGTTTATGTGACCTAGTCTTAAGTGTCAAAGGTAGGTATTGTTACTTTTAAGAGAAATGTGTTGCCTTTACTTTGAGTTTCAGCAATTTTAAACATCTCATGATTTAAAATTTCTTTTGCTTCGGTTGGTCTTAATACATAAAAGTTATGTTCTAATCTAGCTAAACATATAAGAATACCATTCTTGAAAACGAAAGCTTCATTACTTTTAAAGAAAATAATGTAAGATTGTTCGATTAGATAGGAAATAAAAATTAAATTTCTCTTAATTTTGGGTATAATGTACACATCCTTAAGAAAAATAAATTTATCACCAAAAAATAACTTTATAGCTCCCACTGTATGGGTTGAAATGGTGTGTCCTGTTCCAACCCTAAACGTCATTTCACCTTTTTTTAGCTATGAAATGAACTATTTCCCATAAAGAAGAGTAAACATGGTTGCTCCTGAATCAAGTATCCAGGCAAACTCATCATGTTCAACAAGACATATTTCTAAAACAAGTAAATCAAGTTTACCTTTTTTCTCCTTCTTTTTCTCAGCGAGGTACTTAGGGCAGATCCTTCTTCCAGTTCAAGGAATTGAATATTCATGGAAGCGTGTGAATGCCTTGCATTTAGGAATTCAATTTTTATGCATACAAAAATAGTAAAATAAAATATACATTTGTAGGATAAACATTCAAACAAAACTATAAACATGCTAGAAAAGAGGAAGAAGAGAAGAAATGAAAACTCGCCTTTGTTGATTTTTCTAGCTTTCTTCTTCCACTGTTATCAACGATCTCGAACTTCGCCAATGAAGAAGGACACCACCAACAACATTACCCCCACCAACAACATTACCAACAACATTATCAACGATCTTGGAAGAGTGGTCTCAAGAACTTTTGAGGAGGAAAATAGTAGAGAACTTTTAGAGAGAAGTTAGAGAGAAGGTGGGGGCTTGCATAAAAAACTTCTTACCCTAAATGGACTATAAGGATATATTTGTATGGAGAAAGGTAAACACCTTCTCCAAGAATTTCCCTTTTTGCTAATTAATGAAATAACCCTTAATTAATTAATTGACACATTAATTACATAACCATATATTAAATCCTATTTAATATATATTTATTTAATTATAATACTAACCTCCAATCTTCATTATTTATTAATCAGTTAATTAACCATTAATTAATCTTAAATCATATTTAATATGGAGTTAATTAACATATAAATATCACATATTATATGTGTACATCTCTTTATGAATCCAACTCATATGAACCTAATATTTGAATCTTATTCAAATATATCTCTCTTACATAATTTGGATTATAGATCATATCTATAACTAACCATTATATATTAATCTCATTAATATAAAATTTCTCCATTTGATTTGAACAATTTAAATCGTTCCTCATGACTATCCTTTAGTGAGCTAACAAGGGGACCTTATGGACTTGCAGATTAGAATGTCCAATGATATGAGATTAATTGATTAAACTTCTTTAATCCAATTAATCAATATTCATTAACTACCAATCACTCCACTAAAGACCGATAGCTACACTTTTCGCACTGTTGATTTATTTCTATGTCCATGGATATAACCAATCAACAGAGCGATGACCTTTCACAAATGCTTTGAAGGAAATCAGACATGAAGATTTCCATAAGTAGCAGAATGATCGTTCCAAATTTCATTCGAAATTGAACATAAACAATTACAGTAACAAAACGGAAACTAACAGATCATGCACAATACGAAATTACAGCATGCTCTACAATGAGATCAAGGGATAGAGTATCATACCTTTGAAGACTTATTCTTCAATTTTTCTCAATCACGAACTCCAAGCATCCAAGACAGCAATACACGAATGCTCGAACACAACAATCGCAACACAGTACGATCAACAGTGAACACACAACGAACGACCTTCAAAACCTCTAACTCAGCTGCGTTGAGTGAGGACACCACCACAATGGCTACCTGAGTATTCTTGGTGTGAGAATCTAGAAGTGTGGGCTATATATGGACTTGGTTAGAGGAAGAGACCGAAGGAACAACAATCGTGTAGACGATTTCCCTACGATCGTTTAGCTACGACCAGTTAAGTGAACTATTATATAGTAACACTCCATGATCGTTTAGCCTCTCTATCAGATATCGTTTAGTGAAACGATTCCACTTGATAAAAATTTTTCAATTTCTTTCTGAATTAAGTAACTCTTCTAAATTTAGGAAAACATTTTTTCTTTTATCTCACGGTTACCATAAAACCACCAATAACCTCCCACTCAATTGGTTATTAGAGAAAAAGAGATAATTATCCAATAATTAATATTATTATAAATATATATGATAACTAACTTACCATATTATATTTATAACCTATAGTTTTAATATTTCATCTCATGAAACATATAAATCATAACTTTCTTTCTATTTCATGGTACTTAATATAAATCATATTTACATTAATACTCCACTTGATGTATCTCATACATCACACCGATATATCATATATAATCAAATTTTCTCTTGTCAATTTGAACATTTCAAATCAACTCCAAGAACTAATTCTCAAATTGAATCCATTGAGCTACTAAAGGGACCTTATGGACCTGTAACTTGAAGCTCCAACGGCACGTGAATAACTTACTAAACTCTTTAGTCATGGGATCCACCATCCGTTAATTGTCGGGCACTCCACTAAAGACCAGCAGCTACACTCTCCTTACTATAGATATATTTCATGTCCATATCAACTAATCAACAATGCGATAACTCTTCACAGATCGCTCATAAGTATAGGTGGGCCAATAACTGTTATGCCCCATGTAGTTACATCTAACTCCTTAAGTACCACTGATTTCTCTAATGAACATAAGTCATAGTCCTACTATGATTGAGTCCTCTCTTCCAAAGAGAAGTTGTAGCCACTATGTTCAAGACCCAAAATCATTCCTTAAGGGAGTAATCTATCTACTTACCCCTGCTTCGAGGAATGAATGAATTCCATCTTATGCAACTGAGTTCCCAACTCCCAAATCAAACAAATCCCCAAAATGGTAGGATTGTTGAGTTGGCAATCTGGCCACTCTCACCCATACTAATCAAAGGACCGCCCTCAAAGGCAGGAGTTCCAAAAACACTCAGGATTAAGGTCATGTCACCTATGGTCGTTTAGGTGAGATGTAAGTCTCAAGTATCTGTTGGGGTTGATGCCCTAAAGTGTCGTGTCTTGTAGTTTGTAAACAGTTTGTACGAACACTTGTATTGTATAATATATGATACTTACTTCACATCTTTTTTTTGCCCAATTGTTTGTTTTATTTGCTTTACCACAAACCAATAAACATAAAATCCCTGGTTATCTGTATGTAACTTAAGTATGTATTTCGTGACATACAAGTGGATCATGTCTTGAGTGATAACCAAAATGGTTTGTAGTATATGGATAAAGGAGGGAAACCTTATCGTGGTAACACTACGGATGCGGTCCACTTTGTAGAATGGTCACAAGTGTTGTGACTTATGACATATGGTCTGATCTTGATCATTCGTGTAGGGGACATGCGAGGGGGGGCATCGTATACAAAGAGTTAAGACCTGACCATAAAGTGTTAATGTCTCGTTATATAACGTTGTTCATGACAGAGACTTCACTTCACTAAGATGACCATAGGTAACATCACCTCAATCCTGAGTGAGTTGGGAACTCCTACCATTGAGGGCGGTCCTTTGATTTGTATGGGTGCAAGTGGCCAAGTCGTCGATTCAAACCTACCATTTTGGGGATTCGTCTAATTTAGGAGTTGAGAACTTAACTACAAAAGATGGAATTCACACCTTGCTCAAGGCAAAGGCAAGTAGATAGATAGCTCCCTTAAGGGCTGATTCCAGGGCTTGAACATTGTGGCGCCACATACATTCTCTTGGCCTAAGAGGTGTACACACATAATTGGACTATGTTGTATTGTTCATTAGAGGAATCAGTGGTACTTAAGGAGTGAGATATAACTACAGGGGAAAAAAGGTAAATTGGCCTAGCTGTACTTACAAGCATCTATCAAGGGTCATCGTACTCATGATTGGTTATATCCAATGGACACAGAAATATATCTGTGGTAACAAGAGTTTAGCTGTTGGTCTTTAATGGAATACCTGACAGTTAACATATGGTGGATCTCGTAGTTAAAGAGTTTAGTCAGCTATTCACGTACCGTTGGAGCTTCAAGCCACAAGTCCATTAGGTCCCCTAGGTAGCTTGGATAAAGTCGAGAATCAGTATTTAGGTTAGATTGAAATGTTCAAATTGACAACAGGGAGTTCGATTCTATATGATATAATTGAATTGGTTAATTATATATGATATAATTGGTTAAATGTATACGATACATTATTTTGGAGAAAATTAGATATAAATATGATTTATATCAAATGGAGGAGAAATTACTATAGTAGATATGTGATATCAAACTATAGGGTAAGAATATAATATGATTATATTCATTAATTATTAAATTGGTTAATTATATGATAATTGGCCAAAAACTTCTCTCAATGGTGCTTTAGTGGTAGAATCCGAAATCGGTTATTGTAACCGAAGAATAAAATGAAAATTTGTTTCATTTTGCAAAAAGTTCAATGACCATTCAAGACCTGGATTCAGTACTTGAAAGAACAACCTTTCTCCTATTCTTAAATCGGGTAGGCGTGAACTCCGTCTTGCACCCTATGTCCCCAGCTATCTATTCGGTCTTACCCCTAAAATGGGAGTCTTACTGAGCCGGCACTGTTGAGCCAACCCTCACCTATGCAAATCTAAGGGCAATCCCGAATAAACAGGAGTTCATAGTTAGTTCAGGATTAAGATCGAGTTACCTAGGTCATCTTGGTGAAATAGTCACTCTTAAATAGTAAACAGGGTTATAAAGTAAGAGTGACTTATTTCTTGGTCCTAATCTTATGCAAACTCATTGTATAGGATGTCCTCACTCCTCATGTCATAACATGTACGAATTAGGATCACATCGTATGTAGCACTTTACAAATCTTTGTAACAACTATAGAATAGGCCGCATCCAATGGTGTTACCAGAATAAGGTACCCAACATTATTCATGTACCATAGATCATTTTGACTATTTACTCGAACCTGATCCACTCTTATGTCTCCACATAAAGTTCAAGTATTCATACAATAGTCATGGGTCTTAGTTTATTGGATTTAGACTTTCATACAATATGAAATCAATAATAAGTATATTGATTATAGAAAATGTTTATCATTTTACAAACTGTGAGTTTTAGGACATAAAACCCAACACATAGTGGAGGAGATAGAACGGTTGTCCAAACATATCCCATAGAGATTCCATAATCTCTTTTGATGTTTCCATGGTCTCATGTTTCTTGGACAAGACTTCAGTTAAGTTTACCAAGATGTAGGCACATGCCTTTTTGTTGGCCTTTATCCATCAGTGATAAGCATCCCTCGTAGCTTGGGATGCCTTACGAGAGGGGCAGGAGGATATTCATCTAATAAGATGAACCATAAATCGTCAACAACAAGAATCGTATTCAAGTTGAACTTTCACGTAGAGTAATTTTCGTTGGTTAACTTTTCATTTTTAAACAATATGATAATTGAGGAAGACATTGTTGAAATTAAACAAACAATGACCATATTAAATATTTTTGCCTTAACCCATCACACAAGCAAACAAATTGCAAGGAATCCAATCATATAGCAAAACCAAGCAATCATAGAAACCCTAATAAACTATTGATTTATTTTTTACAACAATGCTTCAAAGGTTTAGAGCAACAACCATAGGAGGGTGATCAGCTGCTTCTCCTCTGAAATGAGACAATTCTCAGCTAACTCTAATGGCAAAATAACTTATATTCCTATAGACATTAGCCATTGTTGTTCGGTCAAGGATTCATTAACTCTTAACTCATCTCCATAAGTGTAACTATCTCACTTTCAAATTCCAGAGGTACGCATCAATAGGTTACCGTTAGGAAAGACAGCTATTGGTAATTAATCTAAGTGACCCTATCCTTTTTAGGAGTTCGCAGTTTCCAAAGCCTATGATCAGACCTTCTGAAGGAATGGTGGCTCTAGGATGACATGCAAGCGGATCATAGAATCTCACGGTGCGACCTAGGGGTAGAGATCGAAGGATATGTTGACACGCGTCCTGCTCCCACTTATTATGGACACTTTTCTCATTCACCTTGTTACTGACCCATGCAAATACTTTTTAAAGGGAGGTCGCACCCAAGGAGACACAAAACCAAGCATGGATCTCACGTGTAATTTAGGGACGTAGGAGCAAAACTTGATATAAATATCTCGTTTTTTAATTTTCTCCCTCTAAAGTGTCCTACCGTATTTCAGGGTTATTTAACTTAGATTGGTTAAGTCAATCTATCTAAGTCTATGCCTATTATAACTCTTTATAATAAAGTCTTTTTTTCTATGTTCTAGGTGAATTAAACTCCTTTAATTAACCTAGTGACATTGCATGCTAACATTAAACTATGATTAATTCAACTGAAGTTCCATATCAGTTCCCAGGTAGGAGGTGTTCTGCAAACGGTCAACTTAAATACCACCAGCCTAGACAGAACCTAACCGGTAGAGTTCCCTTATAATCATAGTAATGTTTTTCCTACTTAGTTCATTAAAGTGATCTTAGGTCTAATTAATTTTAAACAATTTAAAATTAATTAACTATCCTATGATGTTATGTTTGGATATAATTTTTTATTATAGATTGACAGTTTCTAATCATTAATTTTTAAAACTATTTTCAAAGTTTAATGATTAGCCCTATAATCATGCTCTCTATGGTTTAGTTTAATTAACAATCATACTCTAATTAATTAAATAATCCATATTATATGTATTGCATGAAAAAATAACATTTATATTTATACTATGGATGTTTCATGCTTGATGCGTCTTTGATTTTCATAATTTATTAACATAACACGTTATATTAAAGTCAATCATAAAAATCAAACAAGCATGCTCAAGATATTCAATTAAATATAACTTTTATATTTAAACTAAGTAATTTCATGTTTCATGCTTTATTAATTTCATTAATTTAATATAAGAATTAAATAACTCATGCAATTAAATCATCAGGCATAAAACCACACATTATGACTCTTATAATATAACTTATGCATGAACATGCTTAACCTAAGGTGAGATTATATCTAAATGATATCTATAAAGCATTTAAATAGTATATGAACCGGTTAATTGGCCCCTAGGATAAAATAAATAATAAAATTACATTAATTTCATCAAAATCTATCCTATAAAGTCTTCAGTTGCTTCAAAATTGGACCAAAACCGCTTGAACCAGCCGAAAAATGCTCGAACAGTGCCAAAATCGCTCGAATTGGATTAAAACCACTCGAACCAGGCTGGAAAAATGTTGAACTAGCCAAGAACCGGTCAAACCACTCGGACCAGTCAACGAACCAGTCAAGAAGCAGCTGAACCATGCCTCTACACGACTGAACCGGATGTACCGCTTCCACCTAGGGCTAACGTCATGCTGGCATCAACCGGGAATTTTTGTTTTTTTGATTTCTTGTTTCTAACCTTTGTTCTCTATCGTTTTTGGCCAAATTTGGTCCCAATCATCATCCATTTTAATACGATTGTTAGACACAGGGTTACAGAGACTTGATTTACATGAAATTACATAAAAAAGATTTAGGGGCTTTATAAATGATCAAATTAAAACATGTAAATCTAAGGCCAATTAACCTTTAGTTCACAGCAAATTAACATTCATAATGCAACAATCCCACCTTAAACCAATGCAAATTTTAATCGATAATTAAAAATTAAGTTGACTCTAATATCAATTGTAGCGTTTAAAGCCCCATGTAGCGGAAGACATAAAGAATCAAACCTCATTTTTTATTAACAAATAAAATACTCATACATTGACAAATTTTATAGTATTCTAATCAGATAAATCTACTGTAAAATATAGGCTACAGTATGCTGATTTTTTTTCTTAAAATAAACCTATAGAGAATAGGAACTGTGAAATAAACCTACGTTGTGACTTTGGAGGGCTTCACTAATTCTTCTCAGCAATGCACCAAGATCACAATCTCTTCAATCCAAGAAACACCATCACTATGGTTTCACCGGTATTCTCTTAGGATTGAAAATAGAAGACTTGTGGGAGTCTTTTCTTTGAGGAAAAAAACTCCTTTAAAAAAAGAAAAAAGAAAAAAGAAAAACCACTTAGACAATGAAAAACTTAGAGCTGATTCCTTTTTAGACCCACCCCTTAACAAGAATAATGAAGGAAGAATAAAAAAATTAAAAAAAAAAAAAAAAAAAACTTCCTTCAACGTGTGGCATTTGGTTAGGGGAAGAGAGAATACCAAGTTCAGCCTTCCACATGTGAGAGACCAGTTACTTTAACTAATCATTAATTTAATTTAAATAAATTAAATTGATTTGATTAGATTAATTAAAACAATTAATCAATTAATTATTTACATCAATATTTAATTCATTATTTCATTTAAATATGATTTAAATGAACATCTCCCACATAACCCATAGTTTTGATTTAATTTATTAAACTAAATTAAATTAAATTAAATAATTAATTAATCATTAAATTAAATATNTATTTAATTTAATCCTATAATTGAATCACATTCAATTATCTTTCTCTCATATCTTATAGTTTTAATGTGCATCTAATGCACAATAATTTTAACCTATAGTTTTAATATGAACTCGGTTCATATTAAAATTAATATTTGAACTCCTTCGAATATTTAATTCTCTCTTAAATTAATTTTTGAATCAAATTCAAAATAGATTTATATTAGATAGTTTAATGAAAATATAAACTTTATATTATAATGTAACTCCAACGGTATGAGATTAAATGATTAAACAGTTAATCAATATTTCCACAACTGCATCCTTGTCACTATAGATATGTTTGTCCTTCACGAGTGTTTGTAACGGCAGTTGGATCAAATTACCGTTTTACCTCTAGGTTACCTTTACATACTTATTTAATAGTTATTTACAGGCTAGTGAGAGAGTAAGGACCTTTGTTCAAGACTAGATGAAACCATCTAATGGAACACTCATCTATTTAAGAATGAGTGAATTCTATCAAGGAATTGGATCATTGCATTTGTATCAAATACAAAGTGGGTTGTATGATGTAGTTTATTGGATTAAGGTTATTTAGGCAAGATAAATACAAGATAAACAATAACTATTTATTGTAATAAACATTAATAATACTTTATTAATGATATGTCAAATGTTACATTTACTATCTACGAGTTTTAGGGCATGAAACCAAACAAAAAGTGGTCATATATATATACCCTCTAATTACTCCTTAATTCTCCAATGTGGGATAAGTGATAAGTGTAACTCCCATGTTCTTTTGTGGGCCTTGGGCCTAAGGTATATGTGGGTCATTCCTAACAATAAAAGACTTACATTAGCTAGATAAGTAATGGTCATTGGTATATAAGAGAAGGTGACTATCTTCAAATGTATGAGGCCTTTTAGGTGAAACCAAAAGTAAAGTCATAACGGTTTATGCTCAAAGTGGACAATATCATACCACTGTGAAGATATCTGGAGGTCTATTGTCCCTAACAAATGATATCAGAGCAACCTTGGGTGTTGAACAAAGAAGTGTAAACATCAAAAGGTGCAGTCATGGTGGTTTCAATTGATTGAGCGTTCAAAAAATTAGTGAAATATTTTTCAAAAAGTCATTTGCAATTAAGTAGAAAGGTGAACCTCAGTCTCATCATTGGGCCCAATGTTTGACCTAAGCCCAACTCAAGGTCAACAATTGACCAGCTTGGTCTAATCTGACTATTTCATAAATTGAATTGGATATGAATCTATTTTTTCTAAATTTGGTCGGCACATGGCCAGCCAATTTGGGTCGTATTTGGATTAGCCTATCAGACTGAACCAAAAGTTTAATCTAATGTAACATATATTTTTATATATAATTATTAATACTAATTTATAAAGAGTAATAACTTTATAACTACCAGAAAAAAAATCAATTCAACAACCAAGTAATTTTCATTTGCACATGCATAGGTAAGGAAATTACCAATAAAAGAAAATTAATGAAATTGAGTTGCAAACAATAAAAAAGTAAGAAATAAGAAATGGATTAAATGTGTGTTAATAGGGTGGGTGGGAGTTGAGAAATGAAAAATCATGGAATAATCACTATTTTTTATCCCACATTGGAAAATTTGAAATATGAGAAAGGTTCCAAACTCTATAAATAAGCTTTTAAGATTATTTTTAAATTTAAAATAAAATAAAATAGAAAATAATAGATTTATTCAAAGGGTCAATTCAAGCCCAATCCAAATGATCATTCCAAACCAGTCCAATTTTGGCCCATCCAATAAAGTCTATGGAATGGATTATGGGCTTTTGTCTAAGAGGTTGGGCCAGCCTGAACCCAACTCAAATAGTGCTTTGAAGCTTGTAGGGCTTGGGCTTAGGCCTTTGGTTAATGCTTTGGGTTGGCCTGGCTTGGCCCCAATGACGAGGCAGAGATGAACTAACTTCATGACTTAGTTTCAATAGAAATTGAATAATATAACAAAGTTTTGGGTTTTGTTTGGATATTTGGGAAAATATGGTAATTTAAAAATGAGATATTTTCTCCATAAATTTAATATTTATTTTAATAAACTTCCCATTTTTAGTTATTAAATTAATGAATAATTATTAGTAAATTATTTAGATTAAGATTATAATCATATGAGCCAGTTAACAATTAAATAATCATATATTATAAAAACATATAAAATGAAGAAACATTTTCATAGTTAAAAAAAAAAAAGTGTCAAGCTATTTACAAAAATAGTAAAAAAAAAAAAATTACGATAGACTTCCATCACCATCTAAGATTAAATTTTACTATTTTATTATGTAAATAGGTTTCTTTATTTTTTTATTTTTGAAAATTACCTTAAAAATGAATCTTATATATTAAAAACATATTTTATCCAAATTATTAAAAATATATATATATATCTATTTTGAATTTGTTAAAATTAAAATACACGTGCAAACGTGGTAAAACACTATTAGAATAAAAAAGTACTTCCATGTTTTCTAAGAAACTCCTTGACTAATATTTCAAATATGTAGGCATTTTTTACGATGATCATTGTAATCTAGCCATTTGCTATGGAATAAAACGGCTTTTGTGCATAATATAATCCTACAAATTATAATTAGATCCACTCTTAGTTAAGTCAAAGTCTAAAAAGAGTCTCTAACTCAACTCGATCCAACTATGAACATTTGAAACTTAAAAGACATTCGGGAAAAATAAATGATTTTAGTCAAATGGTATTCCTTCGAATGAGTAGATATGGGGAAAAAAGAAAGAATTCAGAATGTCCATTTCCCTCCATTCATTGTGACATATCAAATGTTCCTATGGTATATGTTTCTTAATGAACACTCAAACAATCAAAGTAGAATCTCACTCTCTATTAAAAGTCAAAAAGAAAGGGTATGTTTTGAGATGTTGAAAATGGTCCAAGATTCAGAGAAGGTGATAGCCAAAGCACACTACACAAAAGAAAGCTCTATTTAAAATTCACACAAACCCCACTTCTCCTTAACTCCTTTTTCTCTCTAGTCAAAAAGTACTTTTTGACCCTCCCACCTTTGCTTTCATGCTCATAAATCACTTTCATTCTTTACACCCCACCAATTATTCTCCCTTAATACTTCATTAACAAACCCGTTGAATAGTTAATCCAATCAAAATTCCTTCTAAAAGAAATAATGTCATTTGATTCTCTTAGTTTCTAACACACTCAGATGTCATTTGAGCTCTATTCGATTTGGTAATAAATTATTATTATTATATAAATTGAAGTAGGCTTTAAAGTTTAGCCTTATTGTGTGTATTGGCTGAATATATTCTCTTCTCTAATGCCATACATGAAAAGGAAATTTTCTAAGGTCCACAAAATGGCCTTTGAGATGCATTATGAAATAGAAGAATTTTACATGAAGTTCCTTTACAACTAAGTCATAAGGTTCTCTTTACATTATCATTATTGTTTGTATATTTCTTTGAAAAATAGTTCTTTTGACAATTTTGAGAGCTTTTGGTATACCTTCAACTACTCAAATATTTTTATTCCTTTTAAGATGGGATGGATGAAAGAACATAACATAGTTAGAATCTCTTATGACTACTTTCCTTCTTTATCTTTTTTTTTTTAATTTTTTTTTCGATGTAGAACAATAGTTAAATTCTGACAATTTGAATATAGTTCAGTAGATAAGACACTAATTAATTACTATCGTAGAGGCCAATAGTCAAATTTTCAAGTGCAATTGTTGATTTTGGTCGAATTTTGATTTTTTTTTTTGTGCGCATTTATAAATTGAGCTTATAAATAAAGTTTTGTAATTGAAAAGGTTTCTAATAACGGTCTAAATTTTCAATATTAGACAAAATTATGTCTAATAGGCTTTTGCCATCATTTTCATCCATGTAAAACTTACATAGCAAACTATTTATTTGTTTGGATCATTTAGCACATTAATTATTTTGATTAAACATTAGGTAAATGATAGATTTAAGCATGGTAGCATGGAAGTGCTAAACTTATGGAGTTAGAAAGTTTACTTTTAAAAATTAGGCTTATTTTCTTACTATTTTTATCACAGTTTTCATATTTTATAATTAAATATTTGAATATTATAAAAATAAAACTAAACATTTGAATTCTTAGTCGAAATTAAAAAAAAAAAAACATGTTTTTAAAAACTCTATATTTTTTTAGTTTTCAAATCTTTTTGTTTAATTTTAAAAACACTCTTAAAAAGTAGATAACAAAATAAAGAATTCAATATGTAGATTCTCAAAAAAAGTAATAATAATAAATGTAGAAGTAGAATTTTTAAGCTTAATTTAAAAAAACAAAAAATAAACAATCAAATGATTATCAAATGAAGCTTTAGAGATATTTTAATTTGGAGATCATTCTTGAAGAAGGAACAAGTTGTAATTTGACCATTTTTTAATAAAAAAAACTATAATAGAAATTAGAAAAGAAGAAATTACATAAAAAATACTCTTTGAATTTTGGAAAGAGTTTTAGAGGTAAATTTCAATTATTTTCCTTGACTTGGAAAAATTCATTTTTACACATAAATATTGAATTTTGTTTTATAAAAAATACCCTCGAATAATTTCTAATAAAATAAGATAAAAATTAATACGACTGGTGTAAAAATGAAAGACATGCGTAATATCATTTACAACATCATTCATGTAAATTGACATAGTAACTGATTATGTAAAAATTAATTATGCAAAAAATTTCTGCGATATGAAAAAAAAAATGATGTAATAACCAAAACAATTCCAAAGTTCACGAGCATAATCGAAAAAATAAATAAATAAATAAATAAAAAAGAAAAAAGTTGTTAGTTGATAATTAAATAGACACATAGACAAGACAATGTTTGGGGCTTTTTGATACAAACACTGAAATTGCTTTACCAACTTTGACGGCCGAAATGACTGAGCAAATAACCAATTTTAGTGCTTCTTTTATGTATGCTATTCATGAATGAATCACTCTCTCTTCTTTCTTTGTAAAAAAAGTTGAAACTTGGAAGAACTCTCCCATGAAAATCCCTCCCTTTCAGTCTCAAACTAAGCTTCAACCATACCATAAAGCATTCATTACTTTAATAAATTCCCCCACCAGCATCATCACCCTTAGTCAACAAACTGTTTTTCCCAAAAGCAACTCACAGAAAAAGAAAGATAAAGATAATGAAGAACAACCAACGAGAAAGAAAGAAAAAGATAGAGATACCCAACATTACCCATTTTCATTTACATTATCCTCTGCTTCCCCCCCTTTTCTTTCTTCCTTCTAACCCATTAATCTTTTTGTTCTGATTGTTTGTTTTTTCATCAGTTTTTCAGGTCTGTGCAATTGGAGTGCGATCTTCAGGTAATATTGTGCTTGTTTCTAACATATTCCTTCTAAACACTTGTTTCTGTTGTCTCCGTCCCCCAACTGTTTGATAAAATGCCACACCGAACAGTTTCGTGGATTCCGGGGAAGCATTTGATCTGTGTTGTACTAATTAGTTAGAAATCACCTGTTTCTCTGGAATTCTCTCCTGTTTCATTGGAGGGTTGATTGTAATTTGTAATAGTCGATTAATTTTCCTAGAACATTGATGGGGTCAGGGTCTTATAGCAGCCCTAAAACTTGGATACCATATATGAGCAACAAAGATTGCTCTCAAGGTTTCTGTAGTGTATATTGTCCTCAGTGGTGCTATATCATGTTTTCACCTCCACCACCCTTGGAGTTTCCAGATGATAATTCAGGCCCAAAATTTTCACCTCTTATTATTGCAATTATTGGAATTCTGGCCAGTGCTTTCCTTCTTATAAGCTATTACACTATCATTTCAAAGTACTGTGGCAACACAAATCGCTTATCTGGAACTGGAAATCATGACCCAAGTGAGGAATATGAAGATAATCACAACCCAACACTTCATGAGCCATGGCATATTGCCACAGCTGGCTTGGATGAAGCACTTATCAAGTCCATTACGGTTTGCAAGTACAAGAGAGGAGATGGGTTGGTTGAAGGCTCTGATTGCTCTGTTTGCCTTAGTGAGTTTCAAGAAGATGAGAGCCTTAGGTTGTTGCCTAAATGCAGCCATGCTTTTCATCTTCAATGCATTGATACTTGGCTTAAATCACACTCCAATTGTCCGTTATGTCGTGCTAATATCGTTTCTATCAATGCCACTTCTCCAATTCAACTCCCTCCAAGAGCTGCACATCCCATAACTAATGAGACCATGCCAGAGACTTCTCAGGCAAATGACCATGAGGCTGCTTCACAGGATTCTGGACGAAGTTTCAGGAATGAAGATGCAATGCAAGGAAGTAATTGTGCGAAAAGCTCAATTCGCGCTTTAAGTGACCTTGGAAATCTGGAGAAAAGAGATACTATCATTGAGCTTAGAGATGGAAGATTGCAGCAAATTAGAAGGTCAATTTCAATGGATCATTGCAGCCAAAACCATACTATTATCGCGGATGTTCTACGTTTAAATGAACATGAGTTTGGAGATATTGATGAAGCAGGAAGTTCAGGTGATGTTGGATCATCTAAACATTCATTGGGAGAAGACGGCAGGTCAAGTCATAGAAACAGAATCTTGCAGTGTGTGATGAGTCCTGTTTCAATGAAGAGATCATTTTCAAGTGGAAGATTTTCTTTCTCCAAGCATGGAAGAGAACACAGGGGAATTGCCCCTGTCTGAAATTTTACAACAAAGAATCAGAATGATTTGCAGTTTTGATGAGGAACACCACACCAGAGGATTTTAAGAAATGAACATACACCATGTGAGTTGTTTAGCTGCTTTCAATGATTTCCCTTTATGGTTATTTATGGGTTTTAGTGAAAGAAAAGATCATCCCTGGCTTTTTCTTTATCATTCAACTGTCACAAGTATGTCTGATGCACCGATATTTTTCTTCTTCCATCAATTATTTGACTGCCTTTGCATTGCTTCTATGGAGATTATTACAAGATCTTTCTCTCTCTTTCTCTGTCTCCCAACTTGTGAAGTAAATTATAATTGACTTGAGGGATAATATTGGTAGAGAAGAAGACAGGAGAATTAATTAAAATACAGAAGGATGTGTATAAAGAAACAAAACAGGAAAGGGTGATGATGAGAAGAAAATAGGAATAATAAAAACAAAATTGTGCATCGAATGGCACAATTTAAATAAACCCTTTTAGCTGCAGCTTTTTCTCTGTTCAATGCTAAAAAGTATATATGCATGTCATTTCTTTTTCCCAATAATTGTATCACACTGTGGCCATATGAGAGGGAAAGGGATTGCTCTCTCATGATTCTCATCATCATCTTCAAGATTTCTTTCTACATGAATAATACACCTAGTTTGTTCTCAATTTTTTTTAACTGTTTAAATATGTTTTGGAAGCAGTTAGGCATTCAAAAAATTTAGAGTCATCGTTGAGATTTTTAAAATTATTATCAACTAGGGGTGAGCATAAATGGATCCAAACCCGATCCGACTGAACTGACATTAGTCGGTCGGTTTTATGCCATTGTTGGTTGGTGTCGATTTTTGGTTGTAAAAAAATAGTCGGCCCGTCCAAATTCGTTTTTCCTAAACTTTGACAGACCGATGGATACCCCTATAGTTCAAACATAATTCAACCAGGTAGTATCAACCAAGGCAACAAAGTTGTGATATGAAGATACTAGTATGGAACCCAGCTATATACGTGAGACTAGAAGGCTTGTCACTTCAAGCCTTCAAGGTAGTAGATAGCCTGACTCAAATAAGATAAGGGAGTTAGCTAAGTTTAGGTCTCAATCTCAACAAAACTCAAAAGCTTGATAAAATATCAGGTTACAGTTATTCATAAGTAGTAACATATTAGACATTGGAAGTGACCAGTGTATGAAAAGTACATCTAGTAGTATGATGTAGCCTAATAATTAGATGACTTAGTTTTTTTTTTTCTTTTTTTTTTATCTGTGAGTGTGTGCATCAACTTATGTGCATCTAGACTAATCTTACGGGACAATTCATCTGATCTTACAACGTTTGGGTGTAAAATAAACTCGTAGATCATACATCCTAAGTAGGTGGCCACCATGGATGTAACTCACGATCTCTTAGCCCTTTGGCGTGTGACATTTGCACCCTAAGTTGTTTCCAATTACAAATAGTGAATTAGGAAGGACTATTGTATTGTTCATATAACACAATTTAAATATACATTGTTACACTTTATTAATGATATATGAATAAAAGTATACATTCTAGAACAATTGAATAAGGAGTGTGATTGCAAGCATCTTAAATTACCATATTCACATTTTACCCTCATTTGTTTCATTGTTATTATGAACAAATCCCTCCTTTTCAATTGCGTTAATTACTTTGGACATTGACTTTTTACCTTCAATTCCCAAAAAGAAATCAATTCAATATTTAGGTTTGTGGGTCACTAAGAACATAAACAAAATTACCCAAAAAAAAAAAGAAAACCCTAACTAACTTTGGAGGTGAAAAGTTGTATGAAAAAGGAAGAGAGGGAGTGGAAATGAAATGCATTGGAAGAAAGAGATGAATCCAAGCCAATCCCTTTGACAACTTTTTCTTATCATCTGTCCCTCTCTTCCTTTTCTGTGGTCTCAAGAAAAAAAGAAACTAAAGCATACAAAGACAAACCTTTGATAGCTACAAAACAATAATCAACTTACATAAAAACACATTCATTTACAAATTGCATCAAACCAAGCCACATACACACACATAGAGAACTTGGCATTTTAATGGTTTGGTTGATTCCATTTTTCAAACTTCTTAGCTTTTTTTCTTTTTTCTTTTTTTTGAATTGTTTACATTTTAACATAAAACAGCTTCTTCCTCAATTATTCTCACCATATGATGTGCTGCTGCTGCTATGTCATCTACTGATCTCAATTGGCATCCTTCTTCAACCTGCATTATCATTAGATTATTTAATTGCCCATTTCATCAAAATGTCATAAGTCATATATTATGAGTTGAAATTTCATTCTCATCCTAAACTGTAAGTTTATTCTATTTTGGAAAAGACAACTTTCAGGAAGTATACTAACATTTTGAAAGTTCAAGGACCAAAGCTGTTAAAATGCAGGAACTAAAATGGTTGTTTATAGACATGACACCATAGAAGTTGAAGGACTATAACTCGCATTTTAGTTTCTGAACTGTTAAAGACCGTGAACTTTTATGCTTTTATTTTGAATAAAGGTCGTGACTATCAGTAAATACACTAACATACTTAAAGTTTCGTATCTCACACACATTTTGAAAAGTACCGTTGAAAGACCAGAATTTTTTAGTGGATAGTAGGTGACAAAATAATAGCACAGGAACTAAAACACGGGTGAAAGTTTAGGTAGGAAAAATACCTTGAGGCTAATGGAGTAAAGAACCAATGGATGGAAATCAGTAAGATTGAGATGAAGAATAGTGAGACGAAGAGCTTGCAAGCCAGCAATGAGCTTCAAGAGTTGTCTGTGGCTTCTTGTTGAGAGGATTCTAAGGTTTGCATGAGTTTCAATCAAAGTAACTTCAATATCAGCTGAAGAAGCCTTGGATTTTGATGTGTATTTGGTTGAGTATTGAGAACAATAGTTATTTTGATCTGAATTATGCATCAACAAACTTACAAATGAAAACAACTTATTGTTATTATTTTCATTCATTCTCAATCTCATCCTTAAATCTTCATTAATCTCTTGTTCTTGATGATGATCTACTTCTTGTTGTAAGATTTTTAGCTTCTTGGCTTCTAAAGTTGATAGAAGATGCTCCAATTCCTTCACAAACTCAACTGCACCACCTACTATGGATGCTTGGTCACCCTTCATAATGTTAAACACATAAAACTATTATAATAACTAGTGAAATAATGCTTTTCAAAAAAAAAAAAAATGTACTTTCAATTTTAGTTTGGTTAAAATTTCATCTTAGTCCTATATTTTGGAGTTTGTTCAATCTTAGTCTTTGTACTTTCAATAAATCTTAAATTTACTGGCTCAAGATTAATTTGTATCGAAATTCGTTAAATAGTAATGGTAACTTTTAGGTAAGAAAGTAGAATATTTGAATATATATTTTTTAAATTTTATTGAAAATGCTAATTTATAGTAAAAATATTTTTAAAAAATATTAAGACACTAAGTTAAAGATTAATAGGTTTGTGAACATTTAATTTTGTTTCTAACGTGGTCGGCTTAATATTCAATTGCATGCTAGAAACTTTTTTCTAAAGATTAGACTGACACAATTCTAAAAAGTTCAAAATCAATTTTTTTTCTTTATATTATTATTTAATTTTTATTCAAGAGGTTAAAATAATGATAATAAAAAATATACTATGTATAGAAGGAAATAGCATCTAGGCATTGGAAACTATCATGATTTTAGGACTTATACAAACTCTGATTCCTATGGAATCTGTCAATTCCAAGCACCCTACTTTTCTCTATTGATTTTTTTGGCATTTTGTTTTTTATATAAACCAAGGTGATCATTATTTAATTAAATGCTCTATTATTATATAGTACCCTTAATTAAGTTCTTACTAAGGCCATGCAATAATGACTAGGGTTAGAAGGAGATGCCTTTTTTTTTTTTTTTTTTTTTTTTTTTTGCAGAAATTAAGATTTTTTTTTTTCTTTTTGGTTTTATTTTGGTAATAGTGATGGGTCTAGGCTACTTTCAAAAGGGTGGAAAAAAAATCAAACCTTTCACAAAAATGAATAATTCAACTTTAAAATAAATCATAATAATTGAATTCTATTTTTAGATTAAATAATTAACGAAAATATGAGCAAAAGAAGTAACTTGAAAAATTAGAATGGGGTTATGAATTTAATGATATAATTATGAAATTTTAATTCAAATCTCATGCATTAATTAACAAAGAGTTATATTTAAAAAAAATGAAAGAGACAAGTAGAAGAAAACAAACCCTTTGAACATAGGATTCGGGCATGAGTGAACGTAAGACTGAAAGATGTTCATTCATTTGTTTACGACGGTTCCTTTCAACAGCAATGTGTGTCATTCTTTGTGTTTCAGCTTCTTCTCTGTTCTTGCAAACCTTTGCTTTTCTCTTCCTCTTCTTCTTCCCTTGCTGCGCCGGTGTCGTTGGGTTGCATTGGGCCTCGCTCGGTCGGCGTTTTCGAGAATTGGGTTTCGAGCACTTGTCGCCGGAGAGTAAAGTATTATTCTCCGACGAGTCACGGAGGGCGTCCGGTGTTGCGGAGATCGTGTCGTAGATGATGAAGTTGAACAAGTCATTGGAAGAAAGAGCATCAAGACTCATTTTTTTTCCTTCCTTTCTTGAGGACTTTAGCTTTTGCCTTTGGTTTTGTAGAGAGAAAGAGATGAATGGGAAGAAGAAATTTGTAAAATTGTTAAAAGGGTAATGTAAAAGGAAAGAAGTATATAAGGTTGCACGTGAGAGGGGCAGAATTGAATTGCTCTATCTATCTATCTATCCCTCTGATTTTTATTTTTATTTTTATTTTTTACATTTTTTTCATATAAAAAAAGAATTTTTTTTTTAATAAAAAAAAAACCCTTTTACTTGATATATAGTATTTTCTAGTCCTTGAGATCATCATAGAAAGTGCCAAAACATTGGGGCAGTTTGTACAGAAGAGAGAGAGAGATAGAAATGTGTGAGGGGACCAAATGATCCATATAGAAATATGTATAGGGACAATTTAGTAAAAGTTGTGTTTTAGATGGTCTTAATTTCATTACCAAATCTTAATTGACATCTATACTTATCATTTGTTAGTTGTCGGGTGATTTAAATTTTCATACCTCATTTGTTCTACTTAATCGTGAAAATAAAGAAGTGTTTTTTTCGTTCGTTTTGTGTTCAACCGTTGCATAGATAGGAAATTGAATTATCAATAGCGGAGTCATGAGTGGATATCAAGTATTTTGTTTGGATGATTTAGAAGAAAATCCAAATCATATATCAGTTATAAATTAAATGTTTTGTTTGGGATTATTGAAGCTTTTGTAAAATTAGTTGTAGTATGAAGTGTATTAGTGTTTGGTAAATTTCAATTATAATCATGAACAAATTGGTTGCAGGTGTTTGGTAAATAAATAATAAATTACTGTTTTTAAGATATAATAACTAAAATAGACTTGATATTATTTTTTTTTAATTTATAATTACTAAATAATTTTTTTAAATAGATATATAAAATAAATCTTAATTTTAAATAATCAAATTAAAACTTAAATTTTATAAAAATTGCATCTAGTTTTAGGAGAATCTAAAAGCTAGTTCAACTGATATTAGAAAGGGTATGAAATATGTCTGTAATTTAGAAATGATTTTAGTGGATTTAATCATAATTTATTTTACCAAACACAAAAAGCAGTTAGGATTTTTTTATAATCACTCCTACTTGTCTCAAAATCAATCCCAAATGCAATTTAAATATCACACTTTTAGTTCCTGAACTTTCATAAAGTTGACGGTTTAGTCTCTAAACGTTAATCTGTAATGATTTAATCTTTGTACATTTCCAATAATTTAATCCTTCAATTTTACAAGGTAACAATTTAGTCCACAAATTTAATTTGAAACAATTTAACCTATATACTTTCAAATTTGTAACAACATAGTTCTTATCGTGAAAAACCTCATCAAACATAATTCTCAATTTTGATTATGTAAAAGCGTAGTCTTAATTATAATCTTATTAGCATTAATTAGCTAATACTTGTTAAAGTTCAGAAACTATATTATTATAAATTCAAAAAATATATGACTAAATCGTTGCCACGACCAAAACAAATTTTGGAACTTTAACTTAAAAAAAAAATAGAGAGGATTGGAATATACATCATATGATATGATGATACAATGTATATTCATTAAATGATGAGCAGAGAGAATAAGAATATTAAAAAAAAAAAAAAAAAAAAAAAAAACCAATTTAGGGTATAGAGAAAAAAGAAAAAATACATATATTTGAAGAAGAACAAAGTGTGGTCCAATGTGTCAGCCCTAATCCATGTGACCATCAGCTTCGGAAAAAGTACAATCTTTCAGCTCACTCCCATATATAAATATAATATTATAAGGAAGGATTTTCAAAAATAAAAAGAAATAAAGAAATTTATTTACACAAAATAACAAAATTTTAATCGAGTATTTATTAGTGATAAAAATTAATAGAAATCTATCGATATCTATTAATATTTTTTTTGTTATTTTTGTGAATAGTTTAATATTTTTTCTATCTTTGAAAAATTTTCTATTATAATTAATTCTAATTTTATTCGTTTCCTATTTAATATGTGGGCCTTACCTTTGCCATTTAAAAATAAATCAAATTTTATAGTTTGTCTAAGAAAAAAATAATAAAATACAAAATACAAAAACTGGTGTGGAAAAACAAAAGTAAATGACACAAAGACATGAAAGAATGAGCTGTAGATTTGTAATATAGTGTACAAAATTTTGAAATTAAAATAAAATGGGAGAATTTTCTTATAAAAAAAATAAGAGGTTGACAAGTGGTCGGAATTGCAATGTTGCATGTTATGGGAAATGGGTCCATCAGTTTCTATTCTAATATTTTCAACATTTTTTTCTCTATATTTCTCATTTCTATTCCTTTTGTTTTCTCTTTTCTTCCTGTTTTTTTTTTCTTTTTTTAATATGACAATTAGGTATGGAAATTTAAAACTTAACTTTGATCCGTCACGTCATTTCTCAAATTAATATCAAAATTAGAGACTAATTAAGAGTCGATATGTACCCCAAATTTAAATAAAATACCAAAGTTGGAGGTCTTGATGAACAACGTGTTTTCGTTGTGGTTTTTAACAAGAAGAATGATGATAGATTTTAACTGTTTGTTTGTAAAAATAGCAAATCAACATTTCATTGGTAAAAATGGCAAAACGAATTAAAAATAAAATAATAAATGAATTTGTAAAATCTAAACTACCCTCAGTGTTACAAATAAGATTGCAATTGACATATTAAGAAATATTCGTAATTACATTGTCATTAAAACAAACATCTAGAGACTATCGGTTGGCCATGCTCTGAGTACCACACCAACCTCTTCTCCAACCAATTTGGAATTCTACCTTTATCCCTTGCTTCGTCAGGCGTGGCTCCCTCTCCTCTCACCAATACTTCATCATCAGCTTCGACTTCGACTTCGACTTCTTCTCCACCAGCATCATTTATTGCTCCTTCGGAGCCACTAGTGATCACTCCAATTCCATCTTCTATCTCAACTCCTCCAACACAGGCTTCATTGCCGACCTCAATTCCTAACAATGGCGTTGTCGTGAATAGAATCGAATATATCATCACAGCCATAATTTTCTCCACCCTACTACTTTAATGTGATTGGTCCATCTTCATTCTTTACTCTAAATTTTTTGAACTAATTAAAAAAAATGATATTTGGTTGTAAGTCTTTCAAACTAATTAAAAAATCAAAATGTAAAAACATAAAATAATTTGGAAAAAAAGATTAAAAAATAAAAACAAATAAATAAAATGATATTTGAAAAAAAATGGTTTAGTTTTGATATTTGAAAATAATAATAATAATAATATGATTTTATGATTTAAAACAGGGGAGATATTTTAGGAGAAAATAAAGATATAGGATAAAAGAAACGTGCAAAAGAAAAAATTAGTTACGTTGTAATTTGGATGAGAGTTTTATGGTCATAAAAGGTCTTTTGAAAGTTTTTGGCGTACTTCTATGAGATATTTATGACACCTACAAATACACTGTAATTAGTCTCCAAACTACGCCCAACAAATACACTATAATTGAAAATCAATTAACCAAACCATCAAAATCGCTTTTGAACTTATCCAAAATTCTGTAACAATACTCTTTCTTGTTCTAGACCTAAAATACAGTTTAGAAAGTGTATAAAAACTTTATCTAAATAATTGCATTCATGAAGAAAGAAACTAATTTAGATTAGAGTATGAAAATCTCAATTAAAAAACGTCAATTGAAATTACTAACCAATTATGATATGCTGTTGATGTCAATCGTGGAGATCTCATGAACAGAAGAGAAACAAACAATATTTAACGATGGTATTCCTTAATCGAATCTGTCAAGGTGTGGATTTAAGATCCCCAAGGCAAAAAATTGGTTAATACCAACACCATTTATATGTTTGGGCTACCTTTATACAATGACTCGATAGAAATCACTTTGGAAAGAAAGACTTTGTAACTCTTCGTCGATGGTTGATTAAGTCAAGCCTTTCATCTATGTACGGATTTTATCAATTAAGTCAAGCCTCCAAAGTAATCTTGTCGTCGATTGAGAACAAAAAATAAAATTAGCAAAAGAAGATGAAAATTGAAAAAAAAAATGTATTCAAAGCAACAAAAACTTCAATAAATTGGAAGTCAGGATAGTGATTATTTTCATCCCACTTACCACTGAACAAAACTTTAATCATTGAATAGCCATGAAGAGAGAGAGTCTTCAGTACAGAAGATGAAAAAAGCTAGGAATATTTTATGTTTGAAACAAAAGGATAATAAATATAACATTCAAGATAATTTAAAACCCTGAAACTTGATTAAAATTAATAGAATATATAATACAACTTTTAATTAAGATAATTATTATAATATGATATTTTGAATTTCAAAACAAGATTTGAAAATTAGTTGATGTACAAGATTCGAAAATTCAAAACAACTATTGAATCTGATTCAAAAACTCAAAACAACTATTAAATTCAAGGATTTATGGCAAATTATCCATTTGAAATGATGATCTTAATTGATGTTAAAAGTCTGCTAGGATATAAAGTTGAGCAAATAATTACATCTCATTAATAAAGATATTAAATTAATTACACTGCAATTAAAGGAGACAATGAGAGCATTTTAAGATTTCAGAAAATTGGACTCATGTGACATTCATGCGTTTTACTATAATTCAGAAAGATTCCTGTCTTTTGCTATTTTTTCAAATGATAGTGTAATTATTGCCATATACCTTATTATTCCATTGACTTAGGTTCAATTTAACCCAAATGTCAACTAAACCCAAAAATCTAGTTAGTTATGCTCAAAAGCTAGGTTCATGAACAAACCAAACTCAAATTCATAGGGGCATATATGGATTTGGTTGGATAAGGACGAGGGTATTTTTTGGACCAACCCGAGTTGGTTGGGTTAGCAACCACAAGAGACCAAATAAAATCTCCAACCCAACTCAACTCAACCCAAATAAAATTCGGGTTGGGTTGGGTTGGGTTATCAAGTTATAACTTACTTTTTTTTTCCTTATTAATTTAAAATACGTAAATTCATCTAATAAAATTTAAATGTTAAAAACCAAATATCTATGTATTTATTACAAACTTTAAACAAATACAACATCATAACAATTTTAAAAGAAAAACATTAAAAATTCATTAACTCAATGTAATCAAACTTTAAACAAATAGAAGTATATATATGTGTGTGTGTGTGTGTGCAAGCATGTGTGTGTGTGTTTGTGTGAGATTCGAGTTGAGTTGGGTCAACTTGAATTTTTATTTAATCAACCCGAGACCCAACCCAACCAAACAAAAATCGAAAAAGTTCAACTTAACCCAATCCAAGAACAAAACTAACTAAACTCAGTCCTTATAGTTTTGGTTTGGTAATCAAGGTAGTTCGGATTGTCGGACTTTTTAAACACCCCCAATTCATATGACATATGAGAACTTTATAAATAGAAGAGTTCCTTTTCATTTTAGAGTCCAGAAATTTAAGACTAAAGAACTTAGAAAGGATTCTCCAAACATAAAAAGATTCTCTAAACTTTAGAAGACCAAATCACAACTTCAAGAACATCAACGTGTTACCTTCGTTAAGTTAGGCATACACATTTAAGAACAAGAATTAAAAGATCAAATACGAAAAATATATATAAATTCGAATTGAACTCTACAAACCACATTTTTTTTGGGTCATACCAATAATTTTATATACAGATAAGCGTAATATTAATTTGTGGCCATGGAATTTTGAGTTATTTTAGCCTTTTTATTTGGTATTGATTTATTGCTCAACACCTAAGGACCAAATGGTAATTGGGTCTTTTCTACAAGATTGGACTTTGAGTTGATGGGTCTCTACCATCCTTCATTCACTTGAATATCCCATACCTTCAACTTCTTGTTGGTTTGCTGCTCTTTCAATCCATTATTTAATTTCAATTTCCTTATGAATTCTTAAGACAAAATTTTATGAAAACAAACAACTTTCAACTATCATCCTTATCCTCAATTGGACTTTACATATGGACTCATGAAAGTATCTGATTGCTTCAGCATTCAATCAATATTATATTGAACGGATAACTCTTTTCTTTTTATTTTAATCTTAAAAAATAACCTACTTTTCGATAAGCTCTTGCCACCCATGTAATAAGAGGACATTTCATCTCTTGGTAGAAAAAGGAGATGTTCATTAGCATTGTACAAATAGAAACATTTGCATTAGTATCTGGGACAGCTCGAGATCATATAAGATTTTAGGTAAAATTTTGATAGAGAGATCTTCACATAAAAAATATTATCTAAAATTTATTTTTCTTATTTTGTGAGATGCAAAATTTTGTATTGAATTTTAATAATCTAGGTTCATTAATCTATCATTTTCAATGGATAATGTGATCAATCCATTTAATCTTTGTTGCGACATAGTTGACCTTACATGAGATTCAATTAATCTTAATTTTGAAAAGCTTCTTTTAACCGAAGCAACCGTTACTGGTATTGTTAATAATATTCTATAAGCAATATATGCATTTGGAAAAGCATTTATCTTTTTTTTATATAATATAATATTTTAATAGGACAATCAATTTCGTTTTGATTGTCCTATTAGAATATTCTATAAGTAGTATATTGAATGATCAATAATATGAAATATTTTTTTTCAAAAAAAGGTAAATGAATTTGAACGAAAAAGACTTGAAACTTTGAAGCAGCTGGATTGAGTTAGGAAATGATTTCGGCTCTAGCAACTGATAACCAAACTTGGACTCGTGAGGCTAGGAGGGGAATCATAAGGGGTTTTAGTTCTGAAATAAATAAATAAAAGAAACATGAAAGGTCGTCAACGTAACTTATGAGATTTTTTAGGGAGTTAAACTAATGATTGAGATTTTTAAGGAAATTTGAAAGGAATTATGAATAAAAAGATAAAAAGATTAATAAATTTGAAATGCCAGCTGATCAAGATTGGGAGAGTTTATGAGTCCATTCATTATAGATTTTTTGGTAGTTTGTATTTTCAATATTATAATAAATATTTTATGTAAAATAAATAAGTATATTATGTTATATTTTAAATTTAATTTCATTAAGAATTAAATTAAATAGATACCAATATTATGTAAAATATGAGGCCTTTCTAAAATGAGGGTCTTAGGCGTTCGCCTTACTTGCTTATAGCTTCAACTGACCTGATTAGTATGAGATGTTATGAATAAAATCTGTTGAAAAAAGAAAATCAAAGTTGCTCTAATACCACTGTTGAGAAAATCAAAGCAGCTTTGATACCACTGTTGAAAGATCAGAGTAGCTCTAATACCACTATTGAAAAAATAAAATTAACTCTGATACAAATGTTGAGAAAAATGAAATTGATGAAAAAAATAAATATTTGCAAAAGTAAAATCAATATCTTAATGTTTGTTAAACAAAGAGAAGAAAAATGAAAATAAGAGTGAAATTCAAACTTTTTATTGAAGAAGAAAAAAATTGGTGATACACAAAATGTTGTATAAGAAATGTGATACAACAAATATGATACTACTATTGTGATATAAAAAATATGATACTCGAAATGTGGTACACAAAATTGTGATACATATTTTACATGAGACATCATCATTTTATAGGAACAAAGGGTAAATGTCGCCATGTATCCTAAACAATGTAGAGTGGCCGAGCTTCGGGCAATGTCACTTAAAAAGAAAATCTTATTGGCTATTGAGAACTGGGATATATTGATTCTGGTTTTCCAGAATTGCTTAAGCAATCTCTTTTCTCTTGTTACCACGCCATTATAGAATGAGACGAGCCCTTATGCCGCCTAAGATTATCCCACTGTAGAGTAGGAGGTTGTCACCGCCTTTTGCCTTTTTGAGTTGAAGAAAGGCCCTGTCTTCCAATCAGTCTTTCTTTCGCACTCCATTCTTTCTCCCCCTTCGGTTAAAGCAAGCCCGTCCAATCCTCTATGCATTACCCCTTTCCTACCTTCGACCTGGAAACATCACAAATTCTCGACGTCGAGAGACATTTGAGATTCTGTAAGTAACTCAGCGAGTACTTTCTAAGAAGGGCTTGACTTGGAAGAAGAAAATGAAATACGAACAACCGCGCTGGTCGTAATAGATCGTCTTTCATGCTAGTTCTTGCTTGAAAATGAACTAACATTCCCATTGTTCTTGTTTCCTTTGTTCAAAATAGAATATGTAGAAACTTAGGGTTCACGACCCAATAGGAACGATTTCAGCGCCCCTCTCTAGATAAGAAGCAGAACGCGCCACCCTCATGATGGAACGGCTACCTTCTTTGTGTTGTTTACTCAAGGAAAGAGCGGATAGGGGACTTTTTGCCTTCCTTAAGTCCAGGATACGAAAAAAATTCCTCCCCACTAAAAAGAGCCATTGAGAATGGATTTCTGGTTCGATAGTGTCGAGAAGGAAGAGATGAGACCAAATCCTTCTCACTTGAGAGATGCGAAGAAGGAACTGTTTTCAGGATAAAGACTTCGGGAGAGGGGCGAAGCAGCTCGACCGAGAGGGAGTCTAATGACAAGGGCCGACGACGAAAGCTCGGGACGGACACCTCGTCTTTTTTGAAAAGTGATTTTCACACTGAATCATGCTTGTCTGTTGGGCGTTCAGTGTCTAGCTCTAAAACTAGGGAAAAGCATGCTACCCTGGATGAACCAATCGAGTCCCCCTATACTTGAAGACTGCTGCTGAGAGTGAGTTGAAGCTGACCAAAAGACTATTCTATAACCGACTCTTGTTGCTGAATCGAAGGGGCTTAGTTGTATGACCTAAAGTTTCAGGGTATGTCCGACCAAAGATTTTACCCACCCAATAGTGAAATCCTACAAATAAAGCAAAAACGGCTCCCATAGAAAGTATATAATGGAAATGTGCAACCACATAATAAGTACCCTAAAAGAGGGACAGCAAAGCAACAGATTGAGCTTTTCGGTTTGCTTGACCCCTTTGAAAGTAAGGAACCATGGCATATATGTTTGGAATAGATTCCATTTTGAGAGAGTTGAAAAAGCACTATCTCGTTGAAAGGTTCTGTCCTCGAAAAGTGATGATTTTAAAATAAAATAGAAATGAGTCACCACCAACCTTTTTTACGGTGTGATTGGGTACCAAAATAAAATGAATAATTTTTAATAAAAAAGATTAAAATGGTCTGCGAAAACTAGAGTTAAGTTCGAAAGTCATTTGGTGGGTCAGTTTGTGGATGCAAAACTCTCATCTTCTGTTATTTTTCGCCTTATTTAGAAAATTTGGGAACACATAGATATGCTAACTATTAGCTTGCTGGAGAACGAATTGATTATCTTTAAATTTCAAAAGGAAAAGTCACGGGACTGGATGCTAGAGAATGGTCCGTGGCACTTGGGTGGTAAGCCCATCTTATTACAACAATGGTCACCAGGTATTATTCCTCAAACATTTGTTTTTTATTCTGTTCCTATCTGGATTAAACTAAAGCATGTTCCCTTGGAGTTGTAGACAGATAGAGGTTTAGCAGTGTTGGCTAGTGTTGTAGGTAAGCTTGTTTCTTTTGATGTTGCAACTAGAGAGCGGCGTCAGTTATCATATGTGAAAGTTTGTATTCAGGTGGATGGTGATTCATTATTGCCCCCTTCAGTCACTATTAGAATGCGAGATCAGGATTTTATCATTCCAGTAGTGTATAAGTGGAAGCCTTGTAAGTGTGCTTGTTGTGGCTCTTTTGGGCATACTTGGGCTATGTATGAGAAACAATGTGAGGCAAAGGGTTAGGATTTGAGCATTCTGGTGGTTAATGAGGGGTGTTTAGGGGAGAAGGGTGACCTTGAGAATGTAAGGAAGGGACAGGAGTTGAGTATTGGTGAGAGGGGAATTAGCCTAGTGGTTGGGAATAGAAATGTAAGGTGTGAAGACGAGTTTACTATGGTTAGCCGGCGTCGGCGTGATAGAGAAGGTGAAGGATATAGGGGTGGCAGTGGGTCATCGGGATCGACGCTCTTGAGGAGTAGAGTAGTTTATACCTCCCCTAAGATTGTGGGGTTTGTTAAGCATGTTGATAATCGTAATCAGTTTGACGTACTGAGTGATGGGAGGGAGACGCATTGGCACTGACATTAGTGCAGTCTGATCTTGATCCGTTGTCTGTTTTGGACAGGATGTTTGGGAGTTCGGGAAAAAGCCCAGTGGAAGGTGGTAAGTGTGATTTCTTGCAAGTTTCATGATCTGGTGTTCCTAAAATGTTAGGAGGTTGAATGACCCAGTCAAGTGTAGGGTGGTGGCAGATTTTCTATCGTCCTTCTCTGTTACTTTCTGTTGTTTGCTTGAAACAAGGGTTCGTCGCAAAAACTTTGGTATGGTGGTAGGTAGGTTTGGTGATACTTGGAGTTGTGTGAGTAGCTATAGTGTGAAGGGAGTTGGGAGGATCTGGGTGATGTGGTGGAAGAATGTCTATGATTTTATTCTGGATGGATCAGTTCATTTCTGGAACTTTGGTGGATATTGTATCTATTGCTAGGGTACATATTGGTGTTGTGTATGCCTCTAATCACGTGAGTGATAGGCGGAACTTGTGGACCTAGTTGATTGATGTGTGTGCCTCGTGGCAACTTCCTGGAGTTGTTATTGGTGATTTTAAATCTATTCGTAGTAGTTCGGAGGATCTTGGTGGTTGCCCTAGATTGAAAGAGATGGAGGAGTTTGATGGGGCGTTGTTGGAGGCAGATCTAGTTGAGACGGGTGTGATAAGTAACTGGTTTACTTGAACTAGTAAAGTTCAGAGGAATGATATCTTGGGCCGGTTGGATCGCTACTTAACTAATGAGGAGTGAAAGGTGGCTTTTCCATATTTGGAGGTTAGGGTTGGGCAGTGGGGGATTACTGATCATAGCCCTCTTCTGGTTTTTACAGGGGAGACGATGAGTAGGCCGCCTCCTATGTTTCACTATTTTACTCATTAGGCGGAGCCAGATGGTTTTATTGATATTATCAGGTCAGTGTGGAGAAGGTCTGAGGATGTGTCCCCTATGGTTAGTTTTGTGCAAAATTTGAAGGCAGTGAAGCGGGTTTTACATGCCTCGTTTGGTAGGCATGTCTCGGTGTTATCTGATGAGGTACGGGTTGCTAGGAAGGTTATGAAGGCTACTCAGGCCGAGTTGGAGAGGGATCCTTTTTTCAGAATCGATATGTGCGGAGGCGGCTCGGGCCAATAAGGTGTTCTAGTTAGTGGCTAGATTGGAGGAGGCGTCACTCCGACAGAAGACTAGGGTGAGGTGGCTGGAGTTGGGTGATATAAACATCGACGTTTTTCATCGGTTGTTGTTCGTTCTCGCCGCAATTGCAGTGGTTTATTCTCAGTTGTGGATGCTGGGGGAACTTACGAGACGGTGCATGACAGGGTGTCGAGGGTGGCAGTGGATTTCTTTCGTGGTAGTTTGGGGTCTCAACATGTGAGGTATAGAGATCTTACTGGCCAGATTGGAGATATTGTGCAGTTCAGCTGGTCCGTGGAGGAGGTGGAGGCATTTGGTTGCGCGGTGAGTCGGGATGAGATTCAGAAGGTTTTATTCTCGTTGAAGTCTGGGAAAGCTTCTGAGCCTAATGGGTTTTCGGTGGAATTTTCGACCTATTTCTTGTTGCAATGTTGTGTATAAGTGTATCTCGAGGGTCTTAGCTGAGAGATTACGATTGTGGTTTCCTTCTTTTATTAGTGGTAACCAGTCCGCGTTTGTTCCTGGGAGGTCGATTTTTTTATAACATTTTATTGTGTCAGGAGCTTATGGGGGGTTAAAAGGTGGGCAGAGGGAAGCCACGTTGTGTGTTGAAGGTTGATCTTCAGAAGACGTATGATTCAGTCAATTGGGATTTTCTGTTTGGTGTGTTGCTTGCTATAGGTACGCCCATTCAGTTTGTTAGTTGGGTGAGCGCTTGTGTTACTTCACCTACGTTCTCTATGATGATTACTGGTTCCTTTGAGGGGGTTTTCCCTGGTAAGAAGTGAAGGAAATCGAACACGAGGATTTCCATGAGTAGTGGAATGATCTTTCCAAATTTCAATCGTATATGAACATTACAATTACAATAAAAAAAAAAAGGGAAACATTTGGTTATGCGAAGTACATAAATTACAACATGCTATACAAAAGATCAAGGACAAGAATCAACACACTTTTGTAGACTCATCTTCGAGTTTCTTGATCACAAACGCTCGATCACAGCAACACACGAACGCTCGTTCAACATGACCGCTATATTGGACGAACACCACGCACTCGAACTAAGCGATCACCAAGGTCACGAACACTCCGAACACCACGAACGACCTCCACAGAACCTCGATAGTGTCGAGTTGATTATGACACCACCAAGAAGGTTACCTTGGTATTCTCGATGTGAGAATCCAGAGGGTCAGAGGGTGGGCTCTGTGTGGACTTGGTTTGAGGCGAAAAATGGGAGGAAATATAATCGCGTAAATGATTGAGCAAGTGGGAAAAGAAACAACCTATCGTATAGGTCGATGCCCAATCGCTTAGGAAATGCTATGCAATCATCTAGTAAAAGCTATGTGACCGTTTAGCTCATTGCTTAACTGAATGTCTATCGTGTAAGAACACTCCACGATCCTTTAGCTAACTCAAAGTTGTCGCTTAGTAAATCTAATTTACTTGACAACTTCTCCGTGAGAATTTTCCAAAATTAGAAATATCAAATCAACATTTTTGCAAATCTTTCTTCTTTTTCTTTCTAAAATTAGGAAACATTTTTTCTTTTATCTCACGGTTACCATGAAACCACCAATAACCTCCCACTCAATTGGTTATTAGAGAAAAAGAGATAATTATCCAATAATTAATATTATTATAAATATAAATGATAACTAACTTACCATAATATAATTATAACCTATAATTTTAATATTTCATATCATGAAACATATAAACCATAGCTTTTTTTCTATTCCATGGTACTTAATATAAATCTCATTTACATTAATCATCCACGTGATGTATCTCATACATCATACCGATCATATCATATATAATTGAATTACCTCTTGTCAATTTGAACATTTCAAATCAACACTAAGAATTAATCCTCAACTAGAATCTATTGAGCTACCAAGGGGACCTTATGGACTTGTAACTCGAAGCTCCAATGGTACATGAATAACTGACTAAACTCTTTAGTCACGGGATCTACCATTCATTAACTGTCAGACACTCCATTAAAGATCGACAACAGAACTCTCCTTACCACAAATATATTATGTGTCCATCTTAACCAATCAGCGGTGCGACAACCCTTCACAACTCGGCCAATAACCGTTATACCCCTGTAGTTACATCTCATTCCTTAAGTACTACTGAATCCTCTAATGAACATAAGTCGTAGTCCTACTATGACTGATTCCTCTCTTCCAAAGAGAAGCTGTGGCCACTATATTTAAGTCCTGTAATCAGCCCTTAAGGGAGCAATCTATCTACTTACCCCTGTTTTGGGGAATGAGTGAATTCCATCTTGTGTAACTGAGTTCCTAGCTCCCAGATTAGACAAGTCCCCAAAAAGGTAGGCATGTTGAGTTGGAAATCTGGCCACTCTCACCCATACTAATCAAAGAACTACCCTCAAATGCAGGAGTTCCCAAAACACTCAGGATTAAGGTCGTGTCATCTATAGTTGTTTAGGTGAGATGTAAGTCTCCAGTATCAATGGCGTTATATACAGTGTCTAGACATCTCGTGGTCTGGTCTTATACAAACTCTTTATACAGGACACACCCGCTCGCAGTCTCCACATGAATGGTCAGGATCTACCATCTATAGTAGTTTACAACACTTGCAAACCTCTACAAAGTGGGTCGTATCCATAGTGTCACAAGGATCAGGTATCCCACCTTAATCCTTATACTACAGACCTATCTAGGTTATCACTTAAGGCATGATCCACTTGTATATCACATATACATGCTTAAGTTTACATAAAATAACCATGGAGCTTTGCTTATTGGATATGAGTAAATTCCAGAATGAAATAACAGTTATTTTATTCATAAAACAATGTGTATAATTACAATCAACGAGACTCCAGAAGAATTAGGACACCAATCCCAATAGGAAGGGGTTGAGGTAGGGGGATCCGTTGTCTCCTTTTTTGTTTGTGATGGTGATGGGGGTCATGTCCAGATTGTTGAATAAGCCTCTTGTGTAGTTTAGGTTCCATGATCGATGTGAGCGTGTGGGCCTGACTCATTTGATTTTTGCAAATGATTTGATGATTTTCTATGCAGCTTAGAAGGGTTCTTTGGAGTTTGTAAGGTAGGTTCTGGTAGAGTTTGCAAAGTTGTCTGGGTTAGTTGCGAATGTTGGGAAGAGTTCCATGTTTGTTGCGGGTGTGGAGTCTGGTGAGGCGGAGGAGCTTGCTGCTTTTATGGGTTTCTCTCTTGGGTCACTGCCTGTTAGGTATCTAGGATTACCTTTATTGGCTGGTTAGTTAAGGATTGTGGATTGTGCGCCTTTGACACAGAGGATTACAGCTCATATTAGAAGTTGGGTGGCTCGGTCCCTCTTTTTTGTTGGGTGGTAACTTGTCAGGTCTGTCTTATAGTCCTTTCAGGTGTTTTGGTGTAACATCTTCGTCTTACCTGCGTGTGTAACTCATGAGGTTGATCATCTATTGCGAAGTTATTTATGAAAGGGCAGTGCGGAGAGTTGAGATGGTGCACGGGTGGTGTGGGATGAGGTGTGCTTGCCTAAGGGTGAGAGGGGGAGGGAGGGGGTTTGGGTGTGAAACATGTGGCTTTATGGAATCAGACTGCTGTTATGAAGCTGCTCTGGCTTCTTTTAATTAAATCGGGCTCATTATGGGTGGTATGGGTGAAGGTGTATGTTTTGTGGGTTGTTCGGTGTGAGGTTGGGAGGTTTTGGTGCTTGAGGGCTATCTTGTGTTGTAGGGATAGATTCAAGCATCTGATTCATTTAATGGTGGGTGATGGAAGGTCATGTTTTGTTTGTTGGGATCCTTGGTTGTTGGGGGTGCGAGTATAGATTCATATGAGTCTATGATGGTCTATGATGCAGAGAATAGTATGGAGGCGCAGTTGTCGGAGTTTATGGATGGTGAGGGAGGTTAGAGGTGGCCTACAATGTCATGGGAATTGCTTGAGATCTGGGGTCTTATTTAGGCAGTGGAGCCTAGGGTGGGGGGGAGGATTATTGGGTTTTTGTGTCGGGTGCTAGTGGTCGGTTTCTATCACTAGTACATGGGAAAGTTTGCACCCTCGTCGTCCTAGGGTATCTTGGGTAGGTATTTTGTGGTCTGGGAGTGGTATTCCACGACACTCCTTCTGTGTATGGTTAGCTGTGAGGGATAGGTTGGGTACACGGGATTGGTTGAGGAGTTGGGGTGTGTTGTCAGAGGGGGTGTGTCTTCTATGTAGGGGAGGTGTGGAGTCGCGAGATCATCTATTTTTTTAGTGTGGGTTTGGGAGAGAGGTGTGATCAGGTGTGTTGCGTCAGTTGGGTTCGTCTCATCGGGTGGTGGGTTGGGATGTTGAGTTGACTTGGGTGTGCTGAGTGGGGTCGGGTAAGGGGGTATGTAGTAAGTTGTTCTGTGTTTTCTGATATGCTTCCATCTACTACATTTGGCAAGAGCGTAATCGGTGGCTTCATGGGGGTAATCCGAGGACGGTGTCTGCTCTGTTTTACCTTATGGTCTCTATGGTTCGTGCTCGTGCTGCTTCCTGGTAGGTTGATCTTCTTGGTCTTATCTAGTGCATTTACGGGTATTTTTCCCCTTTTTGTACTTGTCGTTGTTCTTTGTTTTGCTGTTGGCCCCAGGTTGTGGGGTTTTGTTTCCTTTTCTTTGTTTTTCTCCCAAGTGGATGGTGTTGTTTGCGTTTGTTTTGGTTTTGTTTCAGTCGAGTCTTTTTGCTTGTGCTTTATTGCTTTGATGCCTTGATCCCGGGTTGTAGGATCCCCTTTGTTGTTGTATAATAATATCACCTATTCTAAAAAAAGATATTTACAAAGATATTAAAATTGTAATAAAACATATTAGAGGTAGATCTTGGACTTTCAAAATAATTGACTTCCTCACCTCAAGATTCTAGAAAATCGAACTCCCAAATATTTCTAGAATCCATCGTCCGATATTTTCCTAAATCTAAAATTGATTAAAAATATTAACAAATTTAAACAACTACTAGCAAGAAATGTATTAAATTGACCACAAAGAAAGAAAGAAAAATATAATATTTAAATATGCATATGAAAAATGGAAAAAATGCTAAAGAAACAATAATCAATGCCATAATAAAAAAAAATACATATTAAATTAACATGTTAATTATAAACATAAAATAAAGATAAATATAAGGAATAAAGTTTAAGAATAAACTAACAAAGAAAAGAAAAATAATAATAATATTAACCAAATTTATTTTTTTAAAACTAAGTTATCTTTTTTTTCATCTATTTTGTTTTACTCCCTTCTTCTCCCCCACTCTAAACACTCTAATTTTTTTTTTTTACCTCTCTCTTATTTTGTTATAAAAAGAAACTCATAAGGAAAAGAAAAGGGCAGTAAAAAAAAACAATGAGTAAAAAAAGATAAGCAACAAGATGTGAAGCAATATGTATAAATGAATAAAAGAGAAACTCACAAGACAATAAAGAAATAATTGTAACAGAAAGAAAAATGGATAAATAAGAACGAGAATAATAACCAAATATCTAATCCTTTAGTTTGTTTTTCCCCTCTTTAGGAGAGCTTGAAGGAAAAAAGAAAAAGAAAAAAAAAATGTTAAAATCCAAAACACAAAATTCTCTCGTTGTTTGAAGTATGGATCTTTGAGACCAAAGCCTTACCAATACATCTCCAACTAAGTTAGAATTTTTCTTCTGTGTTGGATTCTTGACATTGTAGATTTTTCTTTTTTTTTTTTTTTGGTGGAACTCTCCCTTAATGTGATGTATGTAAGGATGGAGGCTCGAGAGTTTCTAAAGAAGAGGAGATTTGGTGTATAGTTGCTAGGTTTCTTTTTGGAAGAGAAAATGAGAATTTTTGGTTGTTGTGAATGGAGGCTCTCTACAGCTTCTAGAGAAGAATAAGGTTTTTTTTAAAAAAAAAAAGAAAAGAAGGGGTTTGTATGAAATGGTAGCTAGGATTTTTTAGGAGAAAGTTGAGTATTTAAAACCCAAAAATCTTACTCCAAATGTTATTTTCCTTTTATTGATTTTTATTTTAAATTTGAAATTTTACCAAACTTGTCCTATCCTTGAAAAGGAAGGACAATTTTTGCACAACTAAAACTAAATTCATAATTTTTCCACATTTGCTTTGTTTTTTTTACCCTAACTAAATTGGTTGTTCTAACCAAACTAAAATAAAAGTTAAAAACTTGTTAAAAAAATTAACATAAAAAAGGTAGATTTTTTTTCCTTGTCGTATCTAGGCCATCCTGGATTTCAATAGAGCCATCAAATTAAAATTAATAGTTAAATTTATTTTAAATAAGGCTGGACAAAAATAAGTGGTTACAGTAAATTTAATAAACTTACAAATTAAAGGCATATTAAAAGTATAAACTTAATAAATTAAAATAAAAAAAAAAAAAAACTTAAAAACCAAAAACTGAAAAATAAATAAATAAAAAAATAAAGTAAATAACTTCAAGCATAAAATTTTGAAATTAAAGGTGAAAAAAAAACTCATAATTCAACACTCCTCCTTAAAGTTTTTCTTTGTCACACCCAACTTTTTGTATGGAAACATAAACTATCTATGTGCTGTTATTGTGAGAACGCGAGTTGTTCAATGATTTTGCCTTCTTTCTCTTTCTCTATCTACTTTTGTCAATAAATAAAATATTGATTTTGATGTGTCTTGTTCTACCATCTTGTACCAAATTGAAGATACTAGCAACCAAATCAAGTCTTTTTTTTAGATAAGGCATGCATCTTCTCTTCTTGAAAACTGTTGTAAATTTGATCAATAAAGATAAATTTGAAAATAATATCAACCATGTTAGAAGAAGGCAAAATTTTCAAACCTTCCTTGTCTTCATGTCAAAGCATTGATGCCACCTTTTGTTCTCTTCTACTTTGACATTAAAAGCATGATGACACAGTGAGTCACCATATAAAACAAATGCATTTTCAACCATTTTGAACCTTGCAGTCTTACTTCTTGAGGGTCATATATGGCACAAACTTGATCTTTGAAAAACACATAAAATTTATTATGCAACAATTGAGTAATACTAAGCAAGTTTTGAAATAACTTTGGAACATATAAAACATTAGATATTTTATGTTCATCTTGGTGTGTATGCATGACAACAATACCTTTGCCTTTAGCTAGTACATCTTGCATGTTCAAGAACCACCTTAGACTGTATAGCAATCTGGCTAAAAAGATTTACCTCTTTAGCCATATGGGAAGTGCATCGCTGTCAATAAGCCATAGGATTGACACTTTATCATCGAAAAAAAATGCCATAACTAGAAAATTTGTTTCTTCAATTTCATCTATGCAATTTGCTTGTTGTTGGAAACTTTGGATTTGGCTTTGTTTGCTATAACAAAACTTCTCCTTATGACTATCCTTGTTGTAATAATCACAATGGTAGACTTGTTTGTATATGAACCAACAATTCTTTTCAATATGGTTTATTTTCTTACAAAAACAACGAAAGAATTTATCTTTTCTTGACACTCCTCCTTTTTCCATACTCGCCTGATTTTTAGTTGTATGTCTATCGTCTTCAAGTTTCTTGTTTTTAAACTTTGCATGAAATGCACCCTCAACTTGCTCCTCATTGCTCATTGTACCCTTGCACTTCCTTCAAATTCCTCCTGCAATTTATCTCAAGTTTTTTTTTTTTTTTTTTTACAATAAATAATCATAGAAAATTTGGGATCCAATAAAGCGGTATGAATCATAGATAAAGCTTTAGGCTTCTTTAATTTCTCCTTTTCATGTAGTCTAATCTAGTTCAACGTTAGATTTTCTCTCAATGGTTGAAGATCAGTATTAGTTGAATTTGATTCACAAAGGCCAAGTGCCTTGAGATAGGATTGTATTTTAACAACCCAAAACCGATAATTTCACCACTAAAATGTGGAGGAGAGGAAACACTGGAATTGGAAGACATTTTTCAAATATAAAAAATGGATTTTTTTTTCACACTCAAACAAAATCATAGGCATTTAAGTCTAAGGATCTAATACCACCGTTGAAAAAAAAAAAAATCAAAGTTATTCTGATTACACTATTGAGAAAAATAAAATTAGTTCTGATACCACTATTGAGAAAAATGAAATTGATGGAAAAAATAAATATTTGTGAAACAAATCAATATCTCAATGTTTCTGAAACAGAGAGAATAAGAGATTCAAACTTCTTATTGAAAAAGGAAAAATTGGTGATACACAAAATGTTGCATAAGAAATGTGATACTAAAATTGTAATACACAAAATGTGATACACAAAATCGGAGTACATATTTTACATGAGACGTTAGCCTTTTATAGGAACAAAAAGTAAATTTAATAACTTACAAATTAAAGGCATACTAAAAGCATAAACTCAATAACTTAAAAATAATAAAAAATAAAATTAAAAAATAAAATAAATAACTTCAAGCATTAAATTCTAAAACTAAAGGTAAAAAAGAAAAAACTCATAATTCAACAAAAAATCAAAGTAAAATCATGAGAGCTAAAATTCAATATAGATAATATCATGTCATTACGAAGATGTCGGTGAAAAGTATATACATAATCCTTACACAATTGAAATTAAATTCATATATACCTAAAACTTACTCATGTGCATCTGCAAAATCTTGAGTGATGAATTGAAGGGAGTCATGTGTTTTGATCTCTCTCTCTAAAAGTTGCTTTATATTCTCCCCTTTAAGAAAGTCTTGCTTTTGTTTAACTTAATAAAGTGTTGACATTTTTACCATACCGATTCAATTTTTGCTAATTTATGCATTCTTTTTAACAAATATATATATATATATAGATATAAATCTCAAAAAATTCACGAATTTCAATAAATATAGTTTTACAAAAAATAACTTTGTTTGATACACAATATAACTTTGTCAAAATTCATAAATTTCAACAAAAATAATTAGCTACAATGCCATTATTTTTAAAATTTTATCAATTTCATATTGTGCATTTGTTTTATAATTCATTAAATGCATAAGAGATTTTTTTTTAATGATATTTAGAGTGATGAATTATAGAGTTAAAGTTGTCAACGAGAACATAGCTCAATTAACATAGTATTCATACTATCATTCTCAAGGTTTGAGGTTTAATTCCCTCACCTCACACTTTAATTATAATATCTTTCAAAAAAAAATTATAGAGTTATGATTTTCGATTATATTCCAATGGTGGATGTTGGAAATTAATTTTTTAGGTTTCATAAATTTGAGGTGAGAGATTAAATATTCAACTTTAGAGAAGGTAATAAAACTATCGCAACGAGTTAAACTAATAATTGTTGTACTAAAAAATAAATAAATAAACTATCACAACAATTAAGTTTGTGAAAAAAGAAAAGAAAAGAAGACTTACAATTTTATAAATATTTCTTGAGATCAAAACACCAAAAACTCACAACGTATTTAACAAAATAGCTATATTACGACAATTATTTCTCAAATTTGTTATTTTTTTTTAAGAAATACTTCTAGTTTTTCAAAATAACAATTTTACCCTTAATCCTTTATTAACGAAATTCGTTAGAATCAGTAGCGGATCCAAAAATTTTGTTGATAGGAGTTTTATAATCGATGGGCTGTTAGGAAAGAAAATCTGAAAAAATAAATGTAAGGAATGGGTCTTAAACCTAGATTTGGAGGGAGCTAGAAGTCATATTTACCACTAAATTAGCTACTAATGTTTATACTATGTCAGTTATATAAAGAGCATAAAGTTGGAGGCTTGCCCAAGCCTATACTAAATCTGCTTGTGGTTAGAATGTTGGATGAAAACTAGGATCTTTAATTGTATGGCAATGCTCTTAAATAAAAATTAGAATCGCAACACCATCAAGTCACTCTATGTCATCATTACACACATTCTAGACCTCAGTTTTCGTCAAAATTTTAGCACATTTATATTTCAATGGTAATTTTGAAACATTTACGAAATGCCAAGAACAATATTACACTTTAGGAGAATATAAGTATTTTCAAACCAAGTGGTAAAGTTCAAGAGTATTTGGAGAAAACTTCTATCCACCACTCAGTTTCATTAACATTTCATGATCACATTAAAAAAACCATAGAATTGTCATTTGTTATATAAAATATTCCTATACTTTCAACGTTACAATTTTACCCTTAATCCTTTGTAAATAAAATTGGTTAGAACATTGGACGAAAGCTAGGACTTGAAATAATGTGACAATGCCCTGGATAAAAAATTGGAATCACAACATCTCCATGTGGTTTCAAGTTATCGCCATATTCATTCTAGGTCTCGATTTTATCCAAAGTTCTAACCGATTTCTACTCCAATAATAGCTTTGAAACATTTGCAAAAGATCAAGTGCAATATTGTAGATCTGAAAGAATAGGTGTTTTTTAAATGTGTTGTAAAATTCAAAGGTATTTCGGAAAGCAAAGCAAAAAAAAAAAAAAAAAAAAAACATTGGTGTTGTACACCTTTACGGAAACATTTGTCCAATAAAATTGTGTCATGTGACACTTTCTTTGATTTGTTTAGGGGTGGATAGCAAAACCGCTTAAATCGAACCGTTTTGTAAAACCAAACCGATTTATAAGTAAAACCGAAAAAATTGTTGTTGGACTGTTAAAACTGAATTTAAACGGTTCAGTTTGGTTCCAAGTTTGAAAACCGATTTCTAAATCGAATCGAACCGTTTAAATATAATACATAAAATTATAAATATATATATAATATTAATATTTTAAGATAAAATATTC
>NC_052353.1:10077773-10156915 GCF_009727055.1 Benincasa hispida | reverse complement strand
TATTCCTTCAGATTAAAAGATTGTCAATTCCCTCATTCGTGCGTGCTCGTTCGATTTCTTCTAGGGTTTGTTTATTGCCGCCGCCGCATTAGTGACTTCTTCTTCTTTATCGCTTTCCCCACCCACAGCCAGCCCGGCGAAGCGAGCTCGCAGCCATTCTTCGTCAGCCAGCAATCCAAGTTTCCGTTTGTGTTCGTTCAAAATCGATGTTCTCCTTCCATCTTCGTCTTCGAGTTCGAGTCCCGTTCTTTGTCAGCCAGCAGTCCAAGTTTTCGTTCATGATCGTTCGAAATCAACGTTCGCCTTCCGTCTTCGTCTTCAAGTTCGAGTCCCATTCTTCGTCAGCCAACAGTCCAAGTTCGAGTTTCGTTCGTCCGTCTTTGCCTTCAGTCCTCATCCAATTTAGTTCGAAACCGATTCATGAAACCGAACCGAACTGAATAGAACCGGTTCAGTTCGAACAGCATAAACGGTGTGGTTCGATTATATGCCTAAATAATATCGGTTCGGTTCGGTTTGGCCTCCAAATCAAACCGAACCGAACCGATTCCACCCTTAGATTTGTTTATATTTTATTTTTGTTATTTATCAAGAAAGAGTTGCATGAGATTAGGTGTTACACCTAATCATTGGGTTTTTAGAAAAACATCTATGAAGCACTTTCTTCATTAATATTTCATAATCACATAAAAATAAAAACAACCACAGAACTGTATATAAATCTCATTGAATAATTTGTGTCATCTTCTGAACATTATAAATAAAAACTTTTCTCAAAGATTCATAAAGAAAAGAGCTAAAACTTTTAACATCCGCAAAAAATAAGTGGAAGAACAAACCTAAACAAAAACAACTACCCCTTTTTGAACTCAATACATCAAAACAAAACTGATAGACAGAGAAGAGAATGATCGAAGTGAAGAACGCCGATCATGGCGGTTTCGGTAAGTTGATTCGATCATCGGATTCCGAGAGCTCTGAAAACCCACCGCCATTGCCAGGATTACGCAAGAATTCCTCAAAAGTCACACAACTCCCTGTCCAGTTATGCCCTCTAATGATCTTAATCTTTATATGCTCCGGCAATCTCAACTTATGTTTATCTTGTTCCCCCTCTCTTCTTGCCTTCACGATCGAATGCCCCGTCGAATGGCACCTCGAAAATCTCTTGATACTTTCTTCCTGATCCTCCTCTGTTTTTCTTATACTCTGTTTTCCCTTGTTCAAATTACCAGAAGGGTGATGATCGTCATCAGCATCGGCATTATCGTCGTCGTCGTCCACATCGTCATCAATGTCAATACTAATTGCATCTTCAATGGATTCATGATGGGCATTTCGTGGTGGATTATCAGTGTTGGAATTAGGATCAAGTGGCTTATCAGAAGAATCTCTAGGGGAATCGGCGTCGAGGTTCCGACGACAAACAGGGCAGGTCTTGTGGGATTCAAGCCAGAGATCAATGCATTCTTGATGGAAGACATGGTAACAATTAGTGAGGAGACGGAGGAAGCTATCATCGTCGAATTCAAGCAAACAAATTGCGCATTCTAATCCGAATTTATCGCTACGAAACTCCTTGATTCCAGAGTAAGGGAAGGTGGGGAAGGAGTTGATGAGAAGAGGGTCAAGGCCAGGAGGAGGAGCAGGGGAATCAGAGGACGGGTGGAGGAGGTTGCCGGAAGGGGAGCGACGGAGATTGCGAGAGTGGAGGAGAGAGTCCATAACGCAGCGACAGAAGTAAATGGAGAAGAAACCGACGAGGAGGAAGGCGAGGAGGATGAGAGTGAGGATAATGGTGAGGGGAGGAGTGGTATGGTCGTGAGTGGAGAACGGAGGGTGAGAGAAATCTGTAGACATAGGCCGGAAAAAGACATGGAGGAGGAAGGAAGAGGAAGAAGAAGAAGAACAAGAAGAAGAAGAAGAAGAAGACTGGGATTTAACAAAGAAACTCATATTGTTTCTTCATGCTCTATCTTCTTCTCAGAAAAAAGTTGTCATCATTGATAGCTACCTTTGGTTTAAGGTAATGGAGATGGAGAATTTGAGCAACACATTCCACAATCACCATTTCCATAATTAGGGATATGACCATTTTATACTATTCCTTTAAGACCAACACTCAATCCTTTTTTCTCTCCTTATAATGTGGCTTCTCTGTTCTTTCTTGTTCAACATGTGTGGCTACTCCTCACACAACCTAACCTTTATCTCTATTTCACCTTATGCATGTCCCAAATTTTTCTCGCTATTATGCCACTATATCCTCTTTCTATACTATCCCTAAACTTTGTATTTTCTTTCCATAATTTACCCTTTAAATAATGATTTTAAAGTTACTATATCGACCAAAATAAATCTTTTTATCAACACACGAACATAGTTCCACTACATAGTATTTGGACTATCAACTTCAAAATCAGGAAATTCAATTCCCCCACCTCACATATTGCTTAAAAAAAATCACCTCCCTCTTCCATCTCCTCTATCTCTTCTACTTCAATCTATGATTACACTGTGTAGTTGACATATGTGTGGATCATATTCAAAAGCTGGATACAATAATCTTCAGTTAATCATGAACTTCTACTTGCATAGGTTAAGTAGACGGTTCAATGTAGCGGTTTGAGGAAAAACTAAAAATTGACAAAATCGTCTAAACCGATCGAAACTGCTTGTCGGTTTAGGTTGAAATCTATCAAGTTGGCGATTTCAGGTTGGAAATATATAAAAACAAAAATACCTAATCCGGTTCGAGTTAGACCAAAGAAGAAGTTAGAAAATTGAACCACCTACTATATAATATATAGAATTAATGTCAATTGTTTTATCAAAATAGTAGTTTGGCTTAGTTGGCGAGCAGGCTGCCTATAATGTTGAGGTCGTACGTTCTTTCTTCTTATTAAAGTCTATATACTCTAGATATTGAATAATGAAAGAAAGAGAGTATGAAGGTATTAAAGAAGATAAAAGATGAAGAAACAAGAGAGAGAGATAAAATTGAACTTTATGTTTAATAGGGACTTTTGACTTTTAATTAGTGTTTAGTAGATCCATATATATTAAGCACCTATTTGATATAAAATTGACATTTCATGAACTTATTAAACACAGAATTGAATTAATGACCTATTAAACAGTTTTTAAAATCAAATAGAATCAAACTTGAAACTTTAGGTATCTATTAGACACACTTTTTAAAATTTAGAGGCCGTATAGATACAAATCTAACATTTTAGGACTAAACTTGCAATTAAACCATTCTTTTATATATGTAATTTTACAATTTTAAGGATAAATAAGAAACAAACCTCAAACTTCATTAACTAAATCTGTTATTAACCTTGAGTTTTTATGTGATTTTTTTGTCAAGACGTATTTTTTTTTTTCATGCAAACTCTTATGGTAACATTTGAGAATACAAATTTTTCATGTGGCACTACAAATCTTTATGCATCAAACCACATGTATGAAATCGTGGGATTGAAAACCCAGAACTCAAAATTTATTATGCAACAAGAACAGAAAATAAGAAGTTTCAAAACACAAATTTGGGGTGAATGAGCTTATAAAGTGGTAATAGAGAACCTTTTACAAATTGATGAAGAACAGAGTATCTCAGAGCTCACCAAAGTCCTTAATTTACATCATTCTCTCCATTTTAATTGCAAATGACATTCAGTTCAAAAAGTTACCACTTCCAAACATTCTATAAAGTAAGAGATAAGGGCAAAAGAGAAAAGGGCAAAAGAATGCAATATCATCAGCAAGCTGAAGTTGTATCGTTTGATGTTCATCGGCTAAAACAGAAGACACAACAAATGAGGGAAATAAGATATGAACGATGAACGATAACCCTAACGAGAATATTGCAACCTACAACACATTATACAAAAAAGGGGAAACAATGTAACAGTCTAACTACCAACACTACAATGGAGAAACCTCAGCAATCACAATGTCGGTGTATAAAAATTGCTGCCTGCCTCATTTGAAGGACTCATCTTCCCAATTACAATAAGGTTAAGGACTTTCCCAGAACACATAAGAATTACTCAATGATGAACTGAGAAGGAAGGTGGTGATGACATTCATACATTTCTCTTTTCTTTCAATGAAAAGGATTACATAACTACATAAATAACAACTCTTAACAGATAAAGGCCATATGCTTTAAATTTTTCGGAGATCGGAATTGAAGTAGATTGGGAACGAGATTAAGAAAAGAACCAACCGAACTTTAACTCGAACAAACAGAATCTTCATCTGCCCAATGCTTATGAGAGACCAAGTCCATCATCGTGCCTGTTAAACTATGGAACTTTAAGTTCTTGTTATTCACGTTGAGCGATTTCTTGGATACCATATTATTCGTTGTCATCGATCCAATCACCGTATATCCTACTGATTTTATCGGGACCCTTCCACTTCTGATGAGTTCTCTGCCCTGGCCTTTGAATTACAATGGTTGACCTTTGTGATGCCACAACATGATAAACATCCGAATGAGGTACTGAAGGAACAGAAGCAACCACAGTATCACCAGGAGCTTTCGGCAATACACCCTGCTTTGGGTCAGGAGGAGCAGCTGAAGAGTCTCTACTTTCTGTCTCCATAAGCCCACCGCCATAACGGTGCAATTCTGTGGTTAATTCAAAGTATTAAATCTAAAACCACTAAAACTAAAGAACTCATTCAACATTCCTTTCGTTCAACAAGACAACAATATTCTAATGTTTATCGATTTAATCGATTAATTGACTCAACCTATATGGCTATATCAAAGTTCAGATAAATATCGGTAACTCGAAGAAACAAAAGCACGAAAAATCATGGGAAAGAATAGAAGCATAGTTAGATATACATGAGCATGACAAGAAGTCTTCTTAAAAATTACTCAACTCGAATCCTATACCTTCTGTTTTATTTTATTTTTTATTCAATTGACAAGATGTATTTAATGAACAATAACACTATAGAGTCTTGAAAACTTTCCTCATATTCTCCAAAGTCATTTAAGTTCCAGATTGAATCGGCAAAATCTTTGGTAGAATATTTAACAATGGTATCTACAAACTCTTCAGTTGTGAAAGTAAGTAAAAAACGGTGATTGACTCAGAGTCCTAGACCCAAAGCAACCTAATAAATCAGAAATATATAATGTTGCCATGTATTGATTTCGAAGTCTTGAAAGTCAAAAGAAAATCTTACATTGTTAAACAACACAGAACTAAACAAGGCAAATGGAGAGTAAATGGACTCGATTTAAAATCTGAGCCATATACACGTGCATATGCTAAAGAAACAAACTAAAAGCTACACGTGGAACCATTTTTCATTAAAATCAAAACAAAAGTCAAGCAAGATTGAGCAGAGGTGACCTATGGAGTATGATAAGAGCAATTTCTTTTAAAAACATTAGAAAAACTATCTTCATTCAGGGCTTGGGCCTTAGAGTGCTGAGTGCTAACAGATTAAGTGATTGAACAGACAATAGAAATTAAACTAACAAACCCAAGAAGTGGTGATTTCATGTAGAAATTACTTAAGGGGTGAAATGGATACAGATTTCATCCAAGCGCACCAACAATCTTTGAGAGACTAGAGAGACATGATCTTTCTTTATTGGAACAATTCCCTTTATAATGTAGAAAAATATTACAAATTTACAACCATTTCATTAACAAAAGGAGAGATACAAGAAACTATGAGGGAACATACCAGCAGCACCATGAGCAAAATGGCATTTGTTCCCAAATGGGCAATAGCCTGTCAACTCCCACTTGTTACAAATCCTTGTTTTCCAATTCGACGGCTTCGTGTTCGATCCATTTCCTGAAGAACCACCACCACCACCACCACCACCACCACCACCACTGTAGCCACCAGGACCCAAGCTTATCGCTACACTCTCTCGATTCTTCGATTGCTCATCATGAAGAAACGTACAACTATCCCCATATGGACAGCCCTCCTCTGTGTAGAACTTCTTGCAATGCCGACCTTTATATGACCTCTGTGATTCGGAGCCAAAATTCGATGTCCCAAGTGAAGGAATTTGAAATTCCTCCCTTGGCTCTGACAATACCGCCTTCTCTTCCTCATGGGCGGCCACAATTTCCTGCTAACAAGACTCAAGGAAATAAGGAACTCATGATATTGTATTTCATCAAATTTCGTAGCAAAGCTAAACTACCCAACTATAGATTTCAGCTATAAACTAACAATTAAACAGAGAAAATAACAAAAATTTCAACTAACTAAGAACCAATCCTAATACCTGCCAATTATGTGGTGGCCGCCTGAGTTCCTCAATGCTATGAGCGAAATTGCAATTTGTGATGTAAGGGCAAGTTCCAGCGCGGAATTTGCAGCAGAGTTTCGTCTTGAAGAACATTTTTCCTATCGCTTTTGATCGATTTGAAGACGTAACATCCTGTGAGCTTCTCGATTTCTTATTTGGGGGTTCGCTTCCAGACCGGCTTTGTGATTGTCTTTGATCATAACTCGAATTAGAAGGCGTATCAACAGACCCATCACCACCATTGTTCCAAGCTCTGTATTCATCTTCAGTAGCCCAAACTTCCCCTGGCCAATTCTCACTGCTCGTCCCAGGGATTACATGAACCACGTTTCCCCCACTATAATCCATTCCAAATAATCACACCCCCAACGAAAAAAAGAAAAACCCAGAAATTATTACCTCAAAATCATCAAAAAGAATAACCCATAAAACCCTAATTGCAGAGAAATGGGCACCGAAGGTTTCTCCAGCTCTACAGAACTTTTGAGGAGGAATACAGAAATGGGTTTCTTCAAACTGAAAAGAAGAACAATTTCTGAAAGTTGAGAGGTGAAAAACTAGGCCACCCCATTACAAAATGGGAGAAATGGGAAGTGGGAAGAACAGATCGAAGAGGAGAAGTGGGGGAAAAAGTTAGTAGGAAGATGGGAGAGATCTATGAAGATGCAAAGAAGAACAAGTGAGCGGAAAACAAGGGTAGTTGGGGATTAAAAATGGAAGGGAAAATAGATGATAGATAAGAGTTAATGGAGGTTAGATTTGAAATGCGATAAAAATGATGGGATAACTTGAAAGAAGAAAGAACAGGAAGAACAAGAGAAGGGATTTCCCAACTCCACAAGATTCAAAGGGATAATTTTGTAAATCAAACTAACATTTTTTCTTGTTCTCCCATATTTCAGTAAATTTTGTGTCTTTGTCTAAATTAATAATCCTTAATCATTACGAATTAGAAGTGGACATTTTTGTTCTAATCATCAAAATTTTAAGAGAAACTTCAGTAACATTTTTAAAGGCAAAAGAATAAAAATAAAGTTAGAAGTTTTGGATAAGAAGTATTTAATAGATATTTAGACTTCCAATTATATAACTTAAATTTTGTATTTTGTATTTAATAAATTAAAAAATTTTAATTTTATATTTAATAAACATGTTTTCCTATTAAACCAATAAAATTGAAATTCAATTTTTTTTTTTTAAAGAATAGATTAAATTGAAATTCAATTTTATTTCTAATAGATTGATTATTAATTAATTTAGAGACCTACTAGAGACAAGGTTCAAAATTTAGGAATCAAATAGACATAAACTCAAAAGTTTAAAGACTGAATTTGTAAGTTAACTAAAATAAAAAGAGTAAGTGATTGAGGTAAGGATAACCAGGCCATAAATAGGTTAAATGACAAGTTTTACTTGTGAACTTTTAAATTTGTATCTATCTACTTTCCTGATTTTAAAAATTACTAATAAATGTCTGAATTTTGCTTCTAATATGTATATAACATATTCGAAAATTTTAAAAATTAATTAATCTACTAAATTTTATATTTAATAGGGCTTTAAACTTTTAATTTTTGTCTAGTAGATCCATTAATTAAATGATGTTAAGTAGTGCAAAGATTTATTGAATACCAAATTAAAATGCATTGACTCATTAAAAACAAAATTCAAGTTCAAAAGTACTGAAAAAGAACACAGGTGAATGAGCGTCCCAAGAGAGAAATGTCAGTGCCTTTGGGGTTTTGGTTGAACAGTGGATGTAGTAAATATATACCAATCGGAAAATAATTGAGTTGAGACCACACTAGCATCCTGCATCCATGAGTATCATAAATGTCCCTAACATATCCTTGCAATCATATGTAAGTGTGGGCATGTGTTAAAGTATTGTTTTACAAATAGCTCCATTCAAGCACTCCAAAGAGGAAGGTAAGTAATCTCTAAATAAGATATCTGACCTTACTTCTTTTGGTATTTAAGGTGAGTTAATCACTTCTAGTACTAACTTAAGCATAAGAGTGTAGTAAGCTCGAAACTAGATGCAAAAATCTCTTACGTAGGTCAACTCGACAAAGATCAAGATTAGACTAGAGGGATGCGAGTCGAAGGTCAAGGTTGTCGAGCACGTGCTATAAAGATCAATGTGGACAAAATTTGAGCAACAACAAATATGTTACCTCAATTTATAACAAATAAAATATATTGGGCGGTATTTTTAGTACAATAGTTATGGAGATAAGATTGAGCTTTCAACTACTAGTTAAAATATTATCGATATTGATATATTCATAAACTCAAGAGTTTGATTTTGATAATATGGTTTAATGAATATCATCGATATATCATATAAATACTAATATAATAGAAAAATATCATCATTAATCACCAATATAAATATATAATACTGATTACTATTGGCTTTTTTACCTATTGATTTTAATTAATTAATTAATCAATATTTTAAAGATAACAAACCTGAATTAATTTACAAACAATTTGAGTATTTTGAAGTGTTCATTGCGTAGAGCTCGAAACAACGATTCCAACACAATTTGAATAACCTAATTCATTCGGACCTCAAAGGAAGAAAATATGGCCGAAACAAGTTTAATAGAAAAATCTCGAGCGGATGATGTGGCATAATTTTTCTCATCAAAGTAAATCAATTGAAATATGCTACTTGGAGCAATGGAGAAGTGATTCATAGTAGACTTTTGATTTTTGGATTAGTTTTAAAAAGAAAATGAATTTAATATTATTTTATGTTTGTGTCTAATAGCTAGTTTTGACCACATGGTGACCATTTGCTTTTTGTTGAATTTTAAAAGATATATATTATTATATTATCTTTTTTTGTTAGTGTCTAACGACTAATTGAGTTAAAAATCTCTACCATTGATTTTTCTTTTCCAAGATCCAATGACCCAAATTAAATGTGGTTTTCAACAATTTTTCCTCCTTATTTAAACCCATCATAATTAAATTTATTTGCCTAAATTTATTGTTTAAGTTGCAAAAAGTTTATTAATTTGATTAATTGGGCTCACTTAGAAAAAAGTTTTAATTAGTTTTAATAAATCCTATTCACCCCTCTAGGATTGTCATACCAATCCTACAATTGGTATCGGAGCTCTTCCACCTAAATTATTTTTAAAATATTACTAATATTTTGGAAAGCTTAATTGCTAGAGATGTGCCAACTTTGAATGGTGATTCTATTGATAGACCTCATACTTTGATGGAAATAGAAATTATGATGTATGAAAAAGTAAAATGATAACATTTATGCTTCATGTGGATTTTAACGTTTTGTATGTTTGTGAGTATAATTTGTCTACATTGCAATTGAATAATGAGTTGTTTACGTTTAATGCTAAAGCTATTAATATCATATCCATCGGATAGAAAAATATATGATACAATTTTGTATTTTGATTATGTATATGACATTTGGAACTTCCTTGATAATATGTATAGTGTACAAAATTCTCCTTGTACTACTAGTAATTTATTTCATGTGAAGGAAAATTATAATTCTCAAAATCAATAAAAAAATCCGTGAAGTGAAAAAGGAAAAATGTGATGGAGCTCTCTTGTGCTTAATGGCTTATTCCGATGGTGAAAATGACAAATATGAGATAATTCAAAAATGGAAACTAGTAGATTTGGCAAAAAAATAAAAGAAAAATTAGGACTGTGTTAATAATTTCTCTTATTTGGCAAACATAGCAAAATAAAGGCTCAATCCCAACAAACCTTGAAAATGTCCAAACTATCCTTAATCCATAAAAACATGCGGGCGTTCAGTTTAAAATTATCAAGTCTAACCCAATTGAAATATCTGGATAACCAAAATGCCCTCACAGTTAAAAATGTGTGATTACATCTGATTGTCATCTAAATACTATCTAATTTCTATCTTGATTACCATCTAAATGTCAATTGTATCATTACTATCTGATTACTGCCTGATTACTATTTGATTCATATTGTTACTTGATAGTTATCTGATTACTATTTGATAATAAGTAGTTTGTGATTGTCTTCTAATTTCTATGTGATACCAAGTAGTTTGTGATTGTGATTACAGTTTTTAATAGAAATCAATATTGTGTTATCTGATCATCTGATAGTCATTTGATTGACATTTGATTATCTTCCATCTCTGTCAATTACAAAGTAGTTTCTAATTTATCATCTAATTTTCATATGATTACCTTTTATTTTTTTTTCAATTACTAGTAGTTTTTTATTGCCTTTCGATTACCTTACATTTTGTTTAATAGTTTATGTTTTAGTTCATGTATTTAGTGATTCATGTGGGATACATTCATTATTTCAAAAATAAGTTACTGATTGAATGTTGATTACTGTTAGATTGCCAATTGATTCACATTATTGTCTGATTACTATTTGATTTTATTTCTTATGTAATTGTCACTAATACCGATTACTAACTGATTGTTATCTGATTACTATTTGATATTAATATTTAATGATATAGATTGCTATTTGATTATTGTGTAATTACTATTTGATTGATAAGTGATATACGAAAAAATGGTTAAATACATTGTTGTAGTTACATTAAAACAAATAACAACAATATCTTTGATATACTTATCTACCTTTACAATTTGAGTAACCTAATCTTCAAGGAAGCGAAACTATCAAACATTTCAAGAAATCAAAACCAATGTTTGATCGAAATCGGAGATTGCAAATTGAAAATTGAATAGAACACTTTCACGACAACGACTATATCAATTTCACCGTTGACGACGGACGAAACGAAGGTGACGACGACAAGAGGCGGTGGTTAAATCTGGAAGAAGAGTTTAGAGAGAGGGGGTTTAGAGAGAGAGTGAAAGAGACGGCTGAGAAGGCTGAGAAGTGAGTCGAGGGTAAAGGGGTGTGTGAGTAGGAAATATATTTGAGGGTAAAAAGGGAATATGGAAAAAATCAAAAATGAAAGTTTGAATTTTTTGCTATTTCAACAAAATTTAAGACTTGATGACATAGATGCTATTATTTAACTTAATTTTACTACCTTAAGCAATTTCCCATTAAAACCCCCCAACTTTTGAAGAATTATATGATGCTTTTGAAGATATGCAACACGATTTAGATAAGTTTGGCTCTAAGTATTTGAAATTATCAAAGAAGCATAAGATATTGATTATTGAGAATAAAACTTTGATTGTTGAAAATGCAAGCTTGAAAAATGGAGTTAATAATGTGTTGCATAATAAGACATATTTGTTGTGATGAGAAAAATGACTTGAATGATAGAATCGAGTTTTTTGAGAAAGAGAATGATGAACTCAAATATTTGTCATGTGATTTGAAAATTGAAGTGAATATTTTGAGAGAGAAAAATGAGAAAATTGAATCTTTCCCTTTGAAATTAAATGATGAAATTGCTAGTTTAAAGAATAGAATTAATGACTTGGAAACTAGTAATAATACTTCTCTAGAAAAAGATAATTTTTCTCTTGTTGATAAAATTAAATTTCTTGAATATGAAGCTGATGATAAAAATAATTTTTTTTTACAAATACTTAAAAAGAAAGAATTGCTTCCTACTAAAGAGCTTGAACTTGAGAGTCTATTAAGAAATTGACTATTGGAATACAAAATCTGGATAAGATTAATGACATTGGTAAACCTTGTAACAACAAAAGGGGATTAGGCTATGTAAAGCAAAATTGTTCATCTACTTCTAATAGTATTACTTTTGTTAAAGTCACTCCTAATATGTCTCAAGATGCTTTATTTAATGTTCTTAATGTTGAATCTATAGCGCCAAAGCATGAAAAAGGTAGAAACATTCATGGAAAATTAAATTCTATGCATAAACAACTTCGTGCTAAATCAAAATGTGCTCATAATATGAAATTTATTAGTAATCATGAAAAGGCTAAATCTAAATTTGAAAAATCAAAGTTTGTACCCCATCATTTACATGCCAAAACTATTTATATGCATAATGCTGAATTTGGGAATCATAGAAATATTATAAATGTACATGAAAAACCAAAATTTCTGCCTACATGTCATTATTGTGGAGTTAAAGATCATAAAAGACCAAAATGTTTTCAATTAAAAAATACTATAAGAAATAATTTGATAAAAAGATGGTGAAAAATCAATTAGTTAAAGGTAAATTTTTGCCCAATATTGTATGTTATTCTTGTGGTAAAATTGGTCATGAATTCAATACTTGTTATTTATAAAAAAAAAAAAAAAAAAAAATGCTAGTAATTTTGGAATTAATTTGAAATTGATTCCAAAATCTTTGCTTACTAACTATGAAGGATCCAAGAAATGGGTATCAAAATCTATTGATTGAGCTTTCTTTATAGGTGTGGTTCAAGAAGCAATGGTTGCTTGGATTTCAAATTGGAAATAAATTTAATTGAAGCAGCTAGTATGACTTTCTTGAATCTAAGAAAGGAAAATTTGCTTATTTGGTAACTTTTTTTTTTTGAATTATTGAAATTGAGTGCCATGTTAATCTTTGTATGTCTATTTATGTAGCATTTATCTTTATTGCTTATTATTTGACTTTTTAGTCAATTAAATAACTACTCTATCCTTGTGTTTTTCTTGAAAAATATTGAAGAAAAGGATGTTGAGTCTTGCAAAAAATTATCTTTGTTTTGATGATTAAGATATGTTGTTTATCTTTTAGATGAAATTGATTAAATTTTTATTAAATGTTCCTTTACATATATTTTATAGTTTACCTTATTGAATGAAAATTATTTTGGAGTATCTTATGTATCCTATGTTGAGAAGAATTGATCATCATGAGCATGTTGTTTTGAAGAATTGTTAAATACTTTTCCATCGGAGAGTAGTTATTAAAATGATTTACTCTCTTGTTCTCCTTTAGTGATTTGCTCAAATTGACATATTTTTTATTTATGTTGACACCATTGCTCTATTGATTGGCTAAGATTGATTTGCTTTTATTTGGTATTATTACTTTTTTCAACCATTGGTGTTTATATTATAATATTTGATATTTTGGTATCTCAATTATTTAAATTTTACATGATTGATTTCATTTTCTTGGTTTTTATTGACATATTTCTATTAAAAGGAGATTGCTTAATTTTAAGGAGAGATATACACTTTTATATATGAATTTCATGTTGGAATAAAAATAATTCCCATATTAGTTTATTGATGTGTATCTCTCTTATTCTTATTGTTTACCCTTTTAGGGAGAGTTATTGTATTTTCAGTAAAATTATGCTTTGAAAATTTATTTGATATTTTACCCTCAAATTGAATTATGTGTTAATGTCTTTTTGTCCCTTATTAAGGTAGAGTGTACAATTGATTTCAAAAGGAGGAGAAATTTGTGAAATTTGTCTAAAAAAGAATTAGAATAAACTTGGTTGCTTCTTTATGTTGCCTCTAAAATTTACAATATTGTTGCTTGTTATATTTCTTTTAGATCGCATATAGATAGGGAGAAGAAATGCAAATGATGTGTTCATGTTTTATAGAGAACTTTCATGTTATTGTTTATTTTTCTTAATTATCATTTTTTTTATTGATTCCAAAAGGGGAAGAGGTAATAAGAAAATGAAAGCATGTTATTGAATATATTCTTTGTGTTCAAGTGAATTAAAATTATATATGTGTTAATTATGCATCAAGAACATATTTCATATTATACACCTATGTTGTTTGTCATCATAAAAAATGGGGAGATTGTTGGTTTTTGGCCCTTAATCTCAAATGAATTAATTTTAATTAATTAATTAATTGATGTTTTAAAGATAACAAACCTGAATTAATTTACTAACAATTTGAGTATTTTTTAAGTGTTCATTGCATAGAGCTCAAAACAACACAATTTGAATCACCTAAATCGGAGCTCAAAAATGAATTTTAAAAAAATAAATTTAATATTATTCTATGTTTATGTCTAACCGCTAGTACATTGTGGACATTTGTTTTTTGTTGGGTTTTAAAAGAAATGATTTTAAAAGATATATATTATTATTATTATTATTATTATTATTATTATTATTATTATTATTTTGTTTGTGTCTAACGGCTAGTTGAGTTTAAAATCTTCACCATCAATTTTTCTTTTCTAAGATCTAGTGGCTCAAATTAGATGTGGTTTTCAACCATTTTTCTTCTCTATTTAAACTCATCTTCTTCTCCAAATCACAACAATAATTTTACACTATTTTTCGATCCTCCCTAACTCAATGCCACTATTGTTGTTCTCTTTCTAAGTTTCAATTTTCTTCTTTTCATTTAATTCTTGAGATAGATATTTTATATATTGTGAGGATTAATTTGTTGTGACAAAAATTTGTAAATCTACTCTTGTAGAGAGTTTATCAAGTGTGCTTTTTATTTTTACAAACTTTTTGTAAGGGTTGCTCTTGATCCTGAAAAAAAGTCGTTGTAATGGTTTGATCCTCAACTGTGGAAAGAATCGGGTTTGTTCTTACGTCCGAAAAAAGAACATCGTAGTGGTTCGACTCTAAGCCGTGAAAAAAGTCAAAGACTTCTAATGAAGTATCCAAGAGGAGCTTAAAAAGTGGATGTAGGCCGGATTGTGCCAAACCACTATAAAATTAGTGATGTCAATTTCTCATTCTCTCTCCTAATTAATTTTGCAATTAAATAATTTATTGTATGAAATTAATTGCAACATTTGTTTTTGAAATCAATTGCTTATATTTTTTAATTTTTTATTGGTAGTTAACTTCTACATATTACTAGGGGTGTGCACGGGTTGGGTTGGGTTGGGTTAACGGGATTTTTTGGACCAACCCGAAAATTCAGGTTGGTCAGGTTGTCGGGTTATAAAAAATGGAGATCTGTTTATTTATTTATTTATTTTTGTTTACAAAGCTAGAGAAAGACGATGAAATCTACCCAACATTATGGTGTTTGGACTCAAATGAAAATCAACATCGGAGAGCCAGAGATTGAGAAAGAAGAGGGAGACAAAGTAGATGATTAAGATCAAGGGAGAAAAGGGAGACAAAGGAGATGAGTCAAGAAGGTGAGTAGAGGGAGAAGCCAAGAAAGCAAACAAAGGACAAAGGAGAGTTGAAGACAAAATTTCTTTGTGCACAAACATTGTAAAGAAATTGAAAGTGGGAGATGAAGAGGGAGAGAGGTGAGAGGAAGAAGACGAAGAGGGACAAAGGTGAGAGGAACAAGAACTTACACATGAAGAGTGAGGGACGCTCGTGAAAATTTAACCCAACCCAACCCAATTCTTATAATTTGGGTTTGGTAGTCCGAGTTGTTTGGGTTGTTGGTCATTTAAACACTCCTATACATTACCAATCTTGTTATGAAAATTAAATGAAGTACTTAAAAGTATACTTTTTTTTAGTTGCTTGATTATTTTGAATTAAATTTATTTACATGAATTTATTGTTTAAATTACTTGTTAGCAAAAAGATTATTAATTTGATTAATTAGGTCTACTTAGAGAAAAAAAAAAGTTTTAGTTAGTTTTAATAAACTCTATTCACCTCTCTAGGACTGCCATGTCGATCATATACTAACAGGATCTTAAACTTATATTTAGAATGAGAGAAGAACTTAATTATTGATTTAAATAATTTACAGTTATTTGATTTACAGAAATATCCATCAATATATACGTATAATCAAAATCTCAATCTCAATCTCAATATAAATATCAATATTTTAATCCTTTCTCCTAATCTTATAAAAGATAATGTATGTAAAATATCATTGAACTAAGTCGCTTCGATAATTAATAGGTAGTTTAGTTTAATTTTTGAAAGAGACGTGTAATTTCAAGTATAAAGAATTATAGCTTTTTCTTTAATATTTATTAATTAATTAATTAAAAATAAATATAACCTCCCCACTCAAAAAAAAAAAAAAAAAAAAAAAAAAAAAAAAAAAAAAAAAAAAAAAAAAAAAAAAAAAAACCAATACCAAATGTGGAATATTAGGTAGATGTTGCTTTTCACTTTACTCTTTTTGACAAATTTCCATTTTTTAAAAGCATACCATTAAATTAATATTTTCAAATGCCCAAAGAAATTCAATGTTAGTTTTAGGGATGCATCTATCCTCAATGAATATGATATCAATTACTATTATAAATATGAACATCAATTTATAGGTTGGTTGGGCCTGAACTTGTTGTTTTGCAAGATTTTGATCTAAACATAAATTAGTTTTTTGGTTTTCTATTTTCTATCTATTGTTTGAATCCATGAGTACTCAGTATTGGTTAATATGACAGATTAATTACTTGAATATTGATGGCTCAATGTTCACTCTATATTGAAGAGGTAAAGTATTCACTTGAAACCAATCCCCGTTTTTTAATTTCTTCTTCTTAACTTGTAAGTACAACTATGTTTATCAAGTGAAAGGTAACCCATCAATGATAATGTAAAAAGTGGTTTCCAGTTCATTACTTTTGTTATTGTTTACTTTGATTCTATAATCATAATGAGTCGTCGGACTACCTTGAAATCTATAATCAAATCATGCAATGTAATTGAGGAATGGAGGGTGTTTAAGTTGATTGTGGTTGAAAATTATGTAGGACTGACTAACTTTACCATTACCATTGTCACTCCGTTACAGATATTATTACTGTAATAGTATGGAAATTATGAATCTGTCACATTTATTGTTACCTTTACTTTCATCGTTACCACTAAGGTTAATGTTAAGCAGTAATGTTAACGGTAAAAAATGACAGGTTCATCATTCTAGATAAACAAGATCAAAAGCAATCTAATTATGTTTGCGATTCATGCCTATTACGATTCATCCATAAATGAAATCTCATTTCGATTGCACTAATATTTCATTAGTGTATGGTAAACGTGGATTAAATTTCAAGTTTTGACCAAAGTTGTTGTCTCTAAGGGAGTGAGGCTGTTTGGGGCACAGAGTTGAGATAGGATGTTTGGAATTCATATGTTTGTGGAGTTCATATATCTGTGTTTGGGGTACATAGTTCATATATCTGAGTATTTGATGCAGTTTTTTTGAAACTTTTTTATTCAATAATATGTTTTTATGATTACTATTTTTATTTTAAACTTTTTTATTCAATAATTCTACCAATCTTTGTTTGAATAAAATATGGATTGCATTTTTTTTTCTTTTAATTTTTAAAATTTTTCTTTCTTTCTTTCTTTCTTTTTTTTTTTAGGTAATGAACAACAATTAACTCATTATATTTCTTGTAAAAATATGTTTAAATAAAATGAGAAATCAAAGTGAAATCAAAATATTTGATTCTAGTTAATTTTTCTCCATGAATTTTATTATCATCTTCTTCTTTTTCTTCTTCTTCCTATTGTTGCTCTATATTTTTACTATGTCATGAATTTTTTTTTTTAATTAAATCTCCCCCATCATCATAACAACTAATAGAATGTCACCACATTTCTTCAAAATTTTCATTTTCATTCCCTCAAAAATTGGAGGATCATCAAAGAACAAATCTCTATTTTTCACTAATTTTTTTTCATTTTATGATTTTTTTTATATGTTACATATTTTTCGTCTAATATTCTTAATACTCATTCGATATGTGAATTCAATTAAATAAAAATACTTTTTTACAAATTTTTACGAATAAATATTGCACTTAATGTAGAAAAATAATATATTTTTTTATATAATCAACAACCATACAACATACTTTAACAGTCATCAGTCTTATATAGTCGGAAGTGGTTGTCGAAGTTGATTATTGAAGATGATTATTGCTGGAGTTTGTAGTCAGAGGTGGTTGTCATAGCTTGAAGTTGATTGCATGAAGGTGTATTGGAGTTGGTTGTCAAAGTTTGTCATTGGAGGTGGTTTTCGAATCCCGGAGTTGGTCGGACAAAAGTGGTCGTCAAAGTTGATCATCAAAGATGATTTTCCCTAGAGATTGTAGTCGAAGGTGATTGTCGGAGCCCGAAGTTAGTCGCATGAATGTGGTATTAGAGTTGGTTGTTGGAGTTTGTTGTCAAAGCCCCAAGTTGGTCGTTGGAGTTGCTCGCTCAAAGGTGATCATCTAAGGTGATTTTCATCGAAGTTTGTAGTAAGAGTTGTATAGGATTGTATTAGCAACAGTGAAAGTACAAGGAACATCTAAGCACTCAAATTCACTAATTTTGACAAAATATAAAACATGCTCTTGCAGAAAAAACAAGTGAGTTTCAAGACATACCTCTTGTAGAACTTCTTCAAAGCTCCTTCTTCAGTTGCTATCTTCTCCAAATCTTGTTGTAGACCACCTCAAGATCTTTCCCACTATTCTTTTGGTGCTCTAGATTGAGTTGTGGGACTCAAAACAAGCTTGAATCAAAAGATAAAGGAGAAATGCTCACTGTAGTATTCTTGTTGAAGAATTCTTTCCTCAAACCGAATTTCTCTCAAATTCTCTATAGATTGCATGCCCGATTTTCACTCCAATCCCTTAATTATATTGCAAATCAACATGCAAAGGAGAGACTTGCATGAATTGCATCTCATGCTTGGAGAAGACAAGGCAAAGTGAATGCATTCTTGTGTGAGCTAGTGAAGAAATGGATAATGGAAAATCAACATTTTCCATTTAAGCGTTTTATTTTTTTTCTCCTTTTCAATTTTATCATAAATTTTATTTTTTTTTAAAAAAAATACTATTTTGATTTTAAAAAATGAAAATTTTAATTAATTTCATAAATTAATTATTTAAATAAAACTTAATTGATTTAATATCAAGTATTAAATTAATTTTAACACATATCCATCTTCATATATTTAAATCACATTTAAATATATAAATTCTCCTATTCCATTTAATTCATAAATAAAATATGTAATTATATCTCATATAATTAATAATTCCCTTAATTCTAATTTGAACGATTCAAATTAACTTATCACACTATTCTAGAGCTAGTAAGGGGACCTCGCGGACCTACAAATCATGGGCTCCAATGATCCGAGATTAATTGGCTAAACTCATTAGACCAGATTAATCCTCATTCGTTAACTAATAGGTCACTCCATTAAAACCCATAGTTGCACTCCCCTCACTGTAGATATATTATGTCCACATGATTTAACCATAATCAGCAAATCGACCCTTCACAGGTTATTCATAATAATGGCTAGGTCAAATATCTGTTTTACCCCCGAGATTACGTCTTGTCCCTGATCCTCTAATGAATTACTGGTTTGTGATCTAATCACTAAACCAAACTCTCTCAACCTAGTGAAAGGGTGGGGCCCCTTATTCAAGATCTGGATTTAGTACTTCAGAGAACAACTTTTCTTCTATCCCTACATTGGGTAGGCGTGAACTCTGTCTTGCACCCTATGTCCCCAACTATCTTTCAGTCTTACCCCTGAAATGGAAGTCTTATTGAGCCGACGCTGTTGAGCCAACCTTCACCTATGCAAATCTAAGGACAATCCCAAATAAACAGGAATTCATAGTTAGCTCAGGATTAAGATCGAGTTACCTAGGTCATCTAGGTGAAATAGTCAGTCTTAAACAGTAAACAGCGTTACAAAGTAAGAGTGACTTATTTCTTGGTCCTGATCTTATGCAAACTCATTGCATAAGACGCCCCCACTCCTTATGTCATAACATGTACGAATTAGGATCACATTGTATGTACCACTTTATAACTCTTTGTAACAACTACAGAGTAGGCCGCTTCCAATGGTGTTACCAAAATAAGGTACCCAACCTTATTCATGTAGTATAGATCATTTTGACTATTTACTCGAACCTGGTCCACTCTTATATCTCCACATAAAGTTCAAGTACTCATACAATAGTCATGGGTCTTAATTTATTAGATTTAGACTTTTATACAATTTATGACATCAATAATAAGTATATTGATTATAGAAAATGTTTATCATTTTACAAACTGCGAGTTTTAGGACATAAAACCCAACAATACTCCCACTTGGACTAAAACTCCAGTGGATCAATATATACAAATATATACAATGTACAAATACAATAAACTAGGGCATTACAATACCTATAAATTCTCCAACTTGCCCTAGTGATACAAAACTCGTAGACTTAGTCCTACTAGATGACCCTCGAATACTTTAGCCAAGAGGGCCTTTGTAAATGGATTAGCTAAGTTGGCTTTGGAAGCAATCTGAGTGACGATTATGTCTTCTCTGTGTATAATCTCCCTGATGAGATGGTACTTCCACTCGATATGCTTTCCCCTTTTATGGCTTCGTTGTTCCTTTGAATTTGCAACTACTCCACTATTGTCACAATAGAGAGTGATAAGCAGGTGCATGTTAGGAACTACTTCCAGATCTGTCAGGAATTTTCTAAGCCATACTACTTCTTTTGTTGCTTTGCTTACAGCTACACACTCAGTATCCATTGTGGAGTTCGCAATACAACTCTACTTGATGTTTCTCCAAACAACTGCTCCTCCGTTTGAAGTGAATATTGACCCCAAAGTTGATTTCCTTGAATCAATATCGGTTTGAAAGTCAGAATCAGTGTATCCAGTAAAGATCAGATCCTTAGAACCATACACGAGCATATAATCTCTCGTTCTCTGAAGATACTTGAGAATGTTTTTAACAGCAGTCCAATGGTCATGACCAAGATTGGGCTGAAATCTGCTGACAATTCCTATGACATAGCATATATCGAGACGAGTACACAGCATTGCATACATCAAACTCCCAACTGCAGATGCATACGGAATTTGATTCATCTCCTCAACCTCTTGAGGTGTCTTAGGACTCTATTCCTTAGACAGGTGAATTCCATGCCTGAAAGGTAAAAATCCTTTCTTGAAATTTTGTATTTTATACCTAGACAACATCTTGTCTATATAAGATGCTTGAGATAATTCCAATGTTCTGTTCTTGCGATTCCGAACTATTTGGATTCCAAGAACATACTGTGTTTCTCCCAAATCTTTCATTTGGAATTGTGAAGCCAGTCATCTCTCAACGTCAACTAGATATCCTACCTCATTCCCAATGAGTAGAATATCATCAACATACAACACCAGAAAAAGCGACAGTTTTGTTGACGATGTTCTTGTATACGCAGGGTTCGTCAATATTTTGTTCAAAGCCATAAGATTTGATCGCAGCGTCAAATCTCATATTCCAGGATCTAGAATCTTGTTTTAATCCATAAATGGATCGATTAAGCTTGCAAACATTTTGCTCTTTACCCTACTGTATGAACTCTTCTGGTTGAAACATATAGATACTCTTTTCAAGATAGTCATTCAGAAAAGTTGTCTTGACATCCATTTGCCATATTTCAGAATCATAAAATGTGGCATGGACAAGTGTATTCTAATAAACTTTATCATGGCAAGTGGAGAGAAGGTTTTCTTCAAAATCTACCCCCTCTTTTTAGCTAAACCCTTTTGCCACAAGTCTAGCTTTGTAGGTCATTTTCTCTTGTAGATCCATTTACAACCGATGGGTTTTACCCCTTCTGGTTGATCTATAAGATCCCAAACAGAATTGAAATACATAGATTCCATTTTAAGGTCCATGGCTTTGATCCATTGGTCTTTATCCACATCGTTCATTGCTTGATTAAAAGACAATGGATCCTCTAAACCATCATCTAGTATGATGACTTGAGTTTTAGTTAAACCCATGTACCGGTTTGCACAACCCTCCTATTACGACGAGGCATTCTCAACTTTTGAGAAGGATGTGAAGTATTAGTATCGTTTTCTCTTGTAGATCCATTTACAACCGATGGGTTTTACCCCTTCTGGTTAATCTACAAGATCCCAAACAGAATTGAAATACATATATTCCATTTCAAGGTCCATGGCTTTGATCCATTGATCTTTATCCACATATTTCATTGCTTGATTAAAAGACAATGGATCCTCTAAACCATCATCTGGTATGATGACTTGAGTTTCAATTAAACTCATGTACCAATCAGACTATTGCACAACCCTCCCACTACGACGAGGCATTCTCAACTCTTGAGAATGATGTGAAGTATCAGTTTCATCAACAACTCTTGTTGACGGACCTGCTCTATCAACAACTCTTGTTGAATCATTTGTCGTTTCTATAGACATTTATTCTATAACTAGCTTACTGCGAGGTTAATGGTTCTTTATATAATCTTCTTCTAGGAAGGTTGCATTTGTTGATACAAACACTTTATCTTCCTTAAGATCATAAAAAAAAACCACCTTTTGTTTCTTTTGGGTAGCCTACAAATAGGCATACTTTTGAACGATGTTCCAGCTTTTTAGGATTTTGTACCAACACATGTGCTGGACAACCCCAAATCCTGAAGTGATGTAAATTTCCTTTACGTCCCATCCAGAGCTCATAAGGCGTTTCAGAAACGCTTTTTGAGGGAACTATGTTCAAAATATATACCGCAATCTCAACTCCGTGTCCCCAAAAAGAATTTGGTAACTAAGCGTAACTCATCATGGAACGAACCATGTCCAACGAGGTTCTGTTTCTCCTCTTTGCAACACCATTCTGCTGAGGTGTGCCAAGGGCTGTGAGTTGAGACTGAATTCCATGCTCTATAAAATAGTTCTGGAATTTTGTGTCCATATACTCACCACCTCGATCCGATCGAAGTGTTTTAATCTTTTTACCTAATTGGCTCTCAACCTCAGTCTTATACTCTTTGAACTTTTCAAAAGTTTCAAACTTTTGGTGCATTAGGTAAACATACCCATACCTGAAATAATCATCTAAAAACTGATAAAATATTCATACACTCCTCTACCTCTAACATTTAGAGGCCCACAAAAGTCTGAGTGAACTAGCTTTAGGGGTTCTTTGGCTCTAAGACCTTTTCTAGAAAAAGATCTTTTTGTCATTTTACCCTCGACAGGATTCACATGGTGATACTGAATTGTCTTCCAACTTATTTAGATGACCGTTCTTAACCAATCTCTCAATCCTGTTGAGATTTATGTGACCCATTCTCAAGTGCCAAAGATAAGCATTTGGAGAAATTTTTTTCTTCTTATGAGTCCCAGCAGTTTTTAACATCTCTATGTTCAAATCAGCTTTGACCTCAGTTGGTTTTAACATGTACAAGTTATTTTTTAATTTTGTAGATCAAATCTATTTATTTTCCATTTTGATGAACACTTTACCATTTTCGAAATAAACTTTATAATTTTGTTCTAGCAAACAAGGGACAGAAATTAGATTCCTTTTCATAGAAGGAATATAATATACATTTTTCAAATAAATGTACTTATCTCCTATACTTAACTTCATATCTCCTACTGCTTTGGCTGAAACAATCTCCTCGGTCCCTACCTTAAAGATTGTTTCACCTTTTGTCAACTGTCTCCAAGAACTTGTTTTCTGTGAGATAGTACATACATGATTAGCAGCACCTGAATCAATTATCCAGATTTTATCGTTTTCCACTAAACATGCTTCGATAACAAGTAAATTATATTTATCTTGTTGTTCGAATTCAACATTCTCATCTACATAATTCATAATTTTAGATGAGTTGGGAGATAGAAGACAATCGTCTGTTAAAACTCTTTTGGTGTAATCATCAGCTAGTGATTTGTTTGTCGATTTGATTTTACTGTTATATAAGTCGAAAGTGAGTATTCTAGAATTTAACATGCTGATCAAATTTAAACAAATTCTAATTAGTAAATTGTAACTAAATCCAAAATCAAGTTTTTAGCAAAAAGTAATAATGTACCCATAACCATTATTTATTTGCAATGATATTTTAGTGAGTCAGAATATGTGCTACCGTGGGGCAATCAGATACTCCTTCACTAAAATAAACAATTTTGACGAAACACTATCCCCAGAATAACTCTTATTCCAATCGTCGTTCAGTTATCTTTTTTGGTCAAGATCTTTACTAACAACTTAGTAATTCTTGTAAGTGTGACCCGTCATTTTCAGATCCTATAGAGTGGTATGAACTTGCCTCCGAAATCGAAGACAATATCCAAGACAGAACTATAAAACCCTACTCATTTTACTGAAGCCTGGGTTGTTCCAAATCCTATGTTACAACCCTCCGTGGGGATAGCTATCGCTAAACGACTAGCAAAAGACCGTTTAAAGCGAAACCAAATGCGCAACATATAGAATATCACATGGTTCAGACTAATGGAGAGACTGTAGAATATATTGACATATTCCTTCCACCCACTTACTATGAACTACTTACTCTGTTTACCTTGATATAGACTCATACAAAAAACAATTCGTAGGAGGTCACGTCCCAGGGTGCACGAAGCGGTCATATGTAATACTATCGTGTAAACTATATGGAGAAGTGACAGTTGAAATCTATTTATCTATCATATAGACTTATGTTTGAACAACTTTCCTCTTATATTCACGCAAAAATTCTAGATTAAGCTAAAAAATACTCTCCGTAAGGAGGAGGTCACTTCCCAAGGTAACGAAGTACACCCTTAAATCTGGGATTGTAAAATTTTTAGAGACTGTGAGAAGCTAAAAAATTGTGGGATTGGTGTTCCTAATTCTCCAGGAGTTTCGTTGTTTTTGTTAAAGATACACATTGTTCAAATGAATAAATTTAAATGTTATTTAATTCTTGCATTTAAGTCATATCCCATAAATAAAGCTCTTTGGTTATTCTTATGTGAACTTAAGCAATGTATATTTGTGATATACAAGTGGATCATGCCTTAAGTGATAGCTTAAATCAGGTCTATAGTATAAAGGATTCAGGTGGATACCTGATGATCCTGGTAGACACTATGGATATGGCCCGCTTTGTAAGGTTTGCAAGTGTTGTAACACTACGAATGGTAAGACGTCTTGACCATTCACGTGTGGAGACGTGGAGCGGGGGTGTCCTATTACAAAGAGTTTGTAACAAGACCTGGACCACGAGATGACTAGACTCTTTGTATAATAACGTCGTTGATACTAGAGACTTGCATCTCACCTAAACGACCAGAAGGTGACACGATCTCAATCCTAGTGTTTTGTGAACTCCTGCCTTGAGGGTAGTCCTTTGATTAGTTATGGGTGAGTGACCAAATTGCCAACTCAACATGCCTACCTTTTTGGAGACTTGTCTGATCTTGAGAGCTGGGAACTCAATCCACAAGATGGAATTCACTCTCTATTTCCCAAATGCATGGGATAAGTAGAAGAAATTGCCCCTTAAGGGCTGATTTCGGGGCTTGAACATAGTGGTCACAGCTTCTCTTTGGAAGAGAAGACTCCAGTCATAGTAGGGACTATGACTTATGTTCATTAGAGAGATCAGTGGTATTAAGGAGACAGATGTATACTACAGGCATAACGGTTATTGGCCCAGCTGTACTTATGCAGCAATCTGATGAAGGGTTGTCGCACTGCTAATTGGTTAAGATGGACACATAATATATTTATAGTGAAGAAAGTTTAGTTGTCGGTCTTTAGATTGAATGTCTGACAGTTAACAGATGGTGGATCTCATGACTAAAGGTTTAGTTAGTTATTCCGTACCATTGGATGCTTTGGATCTACAGGTCCATGAAGTCCCTTTGGAAGCTTGGATCCTGTTAAGGATCAGTTCTTGGTTTTGATTTGAAATGTTCAAAATGACAAAAAATATTTTGATTATATATGATATAATCGGTTATGATGTATTTAAGATTCATCTAGTGGAGGATTGATGTAAATGAGATTTTACACTAAGTACCATGGATAGAAAAAGAACTATGGTTTATATGTTTCATGGATGAAATATTAAAACTATAGGTTATAAATATAGTATGATAATTTGGTTATCATTTATTTTATAATAATATTAATTATTAGATAATTAATACTTTTTCTTTTAAATAACCAAAGTAGTGGGTGGTTATTGGATCATGGTAACCGTGAGTTTAAAAGAAAAGTGGTTTCTTATTTTGAAAAGAAGGTTTTTACAAAAGTTTGAAAAGAATTTTTGAGTTTTCTCTCCGCGAAAATAAACTCACGTAAGTCATCAAGTAAAAACAGATTTACTAAACAACGGCTGGGCGAGCTAAACTATCGTGCAGGTGCGAGCTAAACAATCGTGCAGTATTTACTAAACGATCGTATAGCTTTGCTAGATGATTGCTGGCCCAAGGTAAACGATCGTGTAGAGTCTGTACACGACAGACCGAGCTAAAGGCTAAACGATCGCATAGCTTTATCTAAACGATTGGGCATCAACCTATACGATAGGTCTCAACCATCTCCCACTTACCCAGTCATGTACTCGATCGTTGTTTCCTCCGTTCGTTTGCCTCATAACAAGTCCGAACAGAGCCCACCCTCTGGATTCTCACACCGAGAATACCAAGGTCGCCTTTTAGTGGTGTCAAACTCAACTCGACATCATCGAGGTCTGCTGGAGGTCGTTTGTGTTGCTGAGGACGAGCACGAAGTGTTCGTGCTGTGTTGCAGTCATGTAGATCAAGCGATCATGATTGTTGATTGTTCGAGCGGTCGTGCATCAAAGCGTGGAGAGTTTCTGCTAATGTGCGTAGAGTTTTCTTTCTATGCATTTGTATTTATTCATGCTGTAATTTCTCTGTATACTCGCATAACCGTTTGTTTCCAAGTCGACTGTAAAGGATTTGTTGATTCATGATTGTAATTTGGAATAGTCTTGCTTCCACTGCTCATGGAAATTGTGATTCTGATTTTCTTTAATTGGTATCAGAGTCAGGTTCTCTGACATTCCAAATTACAGATCTGAATTGAACGTTTTTTATAGTCGCGATAGTTTCTGCATTTGTAGTTAACCGTTTTCTGCATTTGTGGATGAATATGATGAACGTTTCGGATTTAAATTGCCTTTTTGTTAAAGCTTTCGGTATTACAAAGTGTTAATTGTAAAGGCCCCTATGTTTTTTGGGCGAAATTAACTTTGCAATCGAGTCTGTAATTCGAAAAGTTTGAGTTCATCGAGTCGTTTTTTATGAAGCTTCGGCGCATGGCGATGCAGTTCTCAATGAAGAAGAAGACCAAGCGTTGGTCAGATCGTGTAGCCTCAGGTAAATGATCGTAGGGATTTTACTAAGCGATCGTTTAGAGTTTTCGTTCTATACGATCGTTTAGTATTTTCTAATCGATCGTTTAGCTAATGCTAGGCGATGGGGTAAATCATTTACCATATCGTGTAGCGTTGGTTGCGCGATCTCGTAGGCGCTGGAGGTAGGCGATCATAGTGGGAGCATGCGATGCTCATCGTTTATTAGAAGGCACGCGCTAGACGATGGTGTAGTTAGCAAGCTTCATGTATGCGATATGGAGGCGCTGGCTAAGCGATCGCATAGCCGATGGTGCTTCACGGCATCGTAGTCGTTTAGACAATCGCGGAAGGTGTGCGTCATGCGGAGCGCGCTAAACGATCGTGTACTTCAGGCTTCATCACTTAGTAAAGGTACACGATCGTGTAGTAATAACTAAACGATTGTTTGGATTTTTCTAGACGATCGTATAGTAATGTTAAATGATTGTTTAACTCTAGGAGCGCTGGTAAGCGATAGAACAAAGAGTTTATTTTATCGTGTAGACGATTGTAGGGTGCTTAGTACACGTTGGATGGTTGGAGAAGCGATACTTTGCCGAGCGGTTCAAGACCCGGTTCGCCTGTTTGAACCAGAGATTCTTGTCTTTGTAATAGTTAGCTTTCCTTTTTGTGTTTTAAGGCAATTTTACTCGGTTCATCAACTTTTATTGCTTATACATGTGATGTATGGTACTTATATGCCAAAGTGTTTGTCATATAGTTAAAAATCTACCTTAGGTTGTGCAATTATTCATGCATCAAGTATTATAAATGTTATAATCGAGCATGAAGAAATTACTTGAAAGCATGCGCATGCATCATGAAATATAAGAGTTATATTTTGCATGCATTGAGCATTATCATGCATCATCCTTTTATTGTAATTATTATAGTCTAAGGGTGAATGGAAGCATGTTTTGCTTGTTTCATTGTTGTTTTGTGTAAGTGTTATATAAAAGAAGTAGCAATGAATGGACAATGCATTGAGCATGACACTTAGGCTGTTTATAATCGTTATGAATATTTTGCATGTGTTAGCTTCGCATTGTGGTTGTTTTCATTTATAAGCGTTATAAAGGAAATTAGACCTAAAATCAATAATTTACAGTTGCATGCGGACTTAGGGTGAACTCATTTTTTTAAAAGGGTTTTAAAATTGGATTGAGATAGACCTAAGTTCAGTGGTTCTAAAGAATTTAGTAACCTAGATTAATCTCTTAAAATCGGTTTAATAGGATTAAATTGGTTGAATACAAGATTAAATTTGTTGTAAATCTATCTATAAGGGACCTTTTGTCTAAGGCGGGTTCTGGCTAGGCTGGGGTTCTTAACTTGACGAAAACGTAACACCCCTACCTGGGAGCCTACCTGGAAAGGTGAATTAGATAGATTTTCAACAAGCATGCGACGATTTGGTCAAAGACTCCGTTAAAGAGTTTAATGGATGATGATCAAAATTTGTTCAACTATCCAAGGTAAAAGTTACTCTTAGGAAAACTTAAAAGTCACTAAGTTAAAATTCTTAGCCATGTTTTTTCTAAGTAAGCTAAACCCTAGGTTATAAAATACTCAGTGGGAGGAGGAGGCGTATCAGATATGTCTATGATTCCACTCGCATTTCTCCCTATATGTTCACACCGTGAGATTCATGCTTGGCCTCGAGATGCCCCAGGATGCATCCCCCTTCAGATGGTGTTTGCATGAGTTAATATCAAGGTGAACGGAGAGTGTGTTTATAGTAAGTGGGTGAAGGGTGTGTGACAACACGTCCTATGGTCTCTGTCATTGGTTCACACCATGAGATCATTCTATACACCCTCGTGTCGCCTTCGGAGCAGCCCCCTTCGGATGGGTTTTGTGCAGTTAGTCAATATCAAGGTGAACTCCAGAAATGGATAGGGTCGCTTTAGNTGTGCAGTTAGTCAATATCAAGGTGAACTCCAGAAATGGATAGGGTCGCTTTAGGTTTTGCCCCAATCGGATTTTTTCCCTTCGGATTGGCTTTTTGGGACAGACCTCTAGGGCTTAAAATGGCGGGTCACACTTACAGGAGATTGTTAAGTAAGTTATTGATCTCTTGGCCAAATCAATAATGGCTAGTCGTTATAGGAACAAGAGTTATTCTGGTATTAAACTTCTTAATTCAGAGGAGGGATAACTGACCTCCCTTCGGCGGCTATTGTCCTAAACCTTTGAAGCGTCATTGTGAAACTAGATGTCACACGGGGTTCATGTTAGTTTTGCTAAAACCTTATTGGATGTTGTTTTGTATTACAATGGGTATTTGCTAAAAACCTAACGTAGGTCAATGTGTTTTTTCTTTTCAGCAACTTATTAGTATTTCCATTTAAAGCTTTTAAAAATGATCGATTTATTACAATGGAAAGAATCGTATGAAACGAATTTCGTAGCAAACGACATCCATCCCACTACTCTCCAAAAGAGGAGACAAGACAGTAAATATGATTTATTAGTCTTGAAGAAATGTCTGGTAGAGAATGATAATTTTGCCTGGATCCTTGATTCAGGTGCTACCAATCATGTCGGTTCCTCTTACCAAGGATTTAGTTCCTGACAAACGTTGCCAAAGGGAGAGATAACTCTTCGAGTCGGTAATGGTGATGTTGTTTTAGCTGTTGCTGTAGGCAAGCTGAAGTTATTTGTTGACAAGAAATGTTGTCTGTTACTGGATAATGTTTTTGTAGTTCCTCTTATTGAGAGGAACTTAATCTCGATTTCTTGTCTCATTGAACAAAGCTATACCATCTCCTTTTCTGAGAATAAAGTGTTTATTTTCAAGAATGGAATGAAGATTTGTTATGGTTCAATGGAAAATAACTTATATGTACTAAGGCCGTTAGTCATAAAAGCCTTGTTTAACACTTAAATGTTCAGTACGGCAACAACAGCTAAAAGACCAAAGGTTTCTCCAAAGAAAAACGCCCATCTTTGGCATCTTAGGTTAGGTCATATCAACCTCAATAGGATTAAGAAGTTGGTGAAAAGTGGACTTCTAAATATTTTAGAAGAAAACTCCTTGTCGGTATGTGAATCATGCCTTGAAGGCAAGATGACCAAACGACCTTTTACTGGAAAAGGTTACAGAGCCAAGGAAGCCTTGGAGCTTGTACATTCAGACCTCTATGGTCCGATGAATGTTTGAGCTCGAGGTGGGTATGAATATATCATCTCTTTCATAGATGATTATTCAAGGTTTGGGTATCTCTTCCTAATGCAACGTAAGTCTGAAGCCCTTGACAAGTTCAAGGAGTATAAGGCTGAAGTTGAAAACTTGTTAGGTAAGAAGATAAAAACACTACAATCTGATCGTGGTGGAGAGTATATGGACCTCCAATTCCAGAATTATATGATAGAACATGAGATTGCATCCCAACTCTTGGCCCTAAGTACACTTCAATAGAATGGTGTATCAGAAAGGAGAAACAGGACCTTGTTGGACATGGTTCGGTCTATGATGAGTTATGCTCATCTTTCAGACTCGTTTTGGGGTTATGCAGTGCAAACTGCATGTTATATCCTAAACAATGTTCTCTCAAAAAGCGTTTCTGAAACACCTATTGAGTTATGAAGAGGCCATAAAGGTAGTTTATGCCACTTCAAGATTTGAGGCTGTCCGGCACATGTGCTAGTGACTAACCCAAATAAGTTGGAACCACGTTTGAAGGTTTGCCTCTTTATGGGCTACCCCAAGGAAACGAGAGGAGAATACTTCTATGATTCAAGTGAGAACAAAGTGTTTGTTTCCACTAATGTTATCTTTTTGGAAGAAGATCAAATGAGGGATCATAAGCCACGAAGTAAACTCGTTTTACATGAGATCTCAATTGAGATCGAGACTACTGAGGGTTCAACAAGAGTTTTTGAACAGGCCGACAGATCAACAAAATTTGTTGAGATCGGGACATCTAGTTAACCAGCTCAAAAGTTGAGACTGCTTCGACGTAGTGGGAGGGTTTTGAACCCACCGGATCGCTACATGGGTTTGACTGAAGCTCAAACCGTCATTACAAAGGATGGGGTCGAGGATCTGTTGTCTTTTCAGAAAGCAGTAGATGATGTTGACCAAGATGAATCGGTCAAGACGATCCTCAAGTATCTTCGGAGAACAAGGGTCTACATACTTATGTATGGAGCTAAGGATCTTATCCTTACGGGATACAATGTTGTTGATCCCTTTACAAAGGCCCTCACGGCTAACGTGTTTAAGGGTCACCTGGAAAGTATGGGTCTACAGGACATGCAGCATCTTGTCTAAGGCATGTGGGAGATGATACTGGTGTATGCCTTAGTTTATTGTATATTGTACATTTTTATATTGTATTGTACATTAGTCTCCCGAGTCATTAGGATAAGTGGGAGATTATTGGGATTGGTGTCCTAATTCTCCCAGAGTTTCATTGTTTTGTAACGATACACATTGTTCAATGAATAAAATAAATGTTATTTAATTCTGGCATTTACTCATATCCAATAAACAAAGCTCCTTGGTTATCTTATGTGAACTTAAGCATGTATATGTGATATACAAGTGAATCATGCCTTAAGTGATAACCTAAATCGGTCTGTAGTTTAAGGATTGAGGTGGGATACCTGATCCTTGTGACACTACGGATACGGCTCGCTTTGTAGAGGTTTATAAGTGTTGTAAAACTACTACAGATGGTAGATCCTAACCATTCATGTGGAGACATGGAGCGGGAGTGTCCTATACAAAGAGTTTGTATAAGATTTGGACCACGAGATGACTAGACTCTGTATATAACGTCGTTGATACTAGAGACTTGCATCTCACCTAAACGACCATAGATGACACGACCTCAATCCTGAGTGTTTTGTGAACTCCTGCCTTTAAGGGTGGTCCTTTAATTAGTATGGGGGTGAATGATCAGATTGTCAACTCAACATGCCTACCTTTTTGGGAACTTGTCTGATCTGGGAGCTGAGAATTCAATCCATAAGATGGAATTCACTCCTTTCCTGAAGTAGGGATAAGTAAAGAGATTGCTCCCTTAAGGGTTGATTCCGAGGCTTGAACATAGTGGTCATGGCTTCTCTTTGGAAGAGAAGACTCAGTCATAGTAGGACTATGACTTATGTTCATTAGAGGGATCAGTGGTACTTAAAGAGAAAGATGTAACTAAAAGGGCATAACGGTTATTGGCCCAGCTGTACTTACGAGCGATCTGTGCAAGGTTGTCGCACTGCTGATTGGTTAAGATGGACACATAATATATCTGTAGTGAGAAGAGTTCAGCTGTCGGTCTTTAGTGGAGTGCCTGGCAGTTAACGGATGGTGGATCCCGTGACTAAAGAGTTTAGTCAATTATTCACGTACCATTAGAGCTCTTATACACATCTAGATGTGTATAAGAGACAGGAACAGAGCCCACCCTCTGGATTCTCACACCGAGAATACCAAGGTCGCTTTGTTGGTGGTGTCAGACTCAACTTGACATCATCGAAGTTTGCTGGAGGCCGTTCGTGGTGCTGTGGAGGTCGTTCGCGTCGCTAAGGACGAGCGCGATGTTCGTTCGTGTTGCGGCTGTCTCTTATACACATCTAGATGTGTATAAGAGACAGCTTTTATATTGTATTGTACATTAGTCTCCCGAGTCATTAGGATAAGTGGGAGATTATTGGGATTGGTGTCCTAATTCTCCCAGAGTTTCATTGTTTTGTAAAGATACACATTGTTCAATGAATAAAATAAGTGTTATTTAATTCTGACATTTACTCATATCCAATAAACAAAGCTCCTTGGTTATCTTATGTGAACTTAAGCATGTATATGTCTGTCTCTTATACACATCTAGATGTGTATAAGAGACAGCCCTTTGGATTCTCACACCGAGAATACCAAGGTCGCTTTGTTGGTGGTGTCAGACTCAACTTGACATCATCGAAGTTTGCTGGAGGCCGTTCGTGGTGCTGTGGAGGTCGTTCGCGTCGCTAAGGACGAGCGCGATGTTCGTTCGTGTTGCGGAGGAGTTCGCGACCGAGGAGATTGTTGAGGACGAGCGCGAAGTGTTCATGTTGTGTTGTTGTTGTGTTGCGGTCGTGTAGATCGAGCATTCGTGATTGCTGATTGTTCGAGCGATCGCGCATCGGAGCGTGGAGACGTTTCTGCCGATGTGCGTAGGGTTTGCTTTCTATGCATTTGTATTTATTCATGGTGTAATTTTTCTGTATAATCGCATAACCGTTTTTTTGCAAGTCGACTGTAAATGATTTGTTGATTCATGATTGTAATTTGGAATAGTCTTGCTTTTGCTGCTCATGGAAATTGTGATTTCGATTTCCTTCAAAAATAACGTATCGTATATGTTATTAATCTCCTATTGAAGTTTTCTAATAACTCTATCATATAGAAGTTATTAAACTGCCACTGAAATGTTATATTTAGTAGATTTATATTTAGGCTCTTTTCGACTAATAAAAAAACCATAATTCTATGTAGTTTATCCAAGTATAACTCTTATGATTGGATTTTAACCTACAATTTTTAGGTGATAAACCATTTTATTACCTCACATCATTTACGTATGCTCTTAAAACCGATTACCAACGCTCAATAATTCAACCATAATCCCTAGGTAGGAGGTGTTCTATAAACCGTCAACTTAAGTACCCCCAGCCTTAGATAGGATTATATACCGAAAGAGTTTGTAATCTAGGTTTTATAAGTTTTAACCATTAAAACAGTGGCCAACCTACGTGAGCATGCAGCTGTTGATTATGGATTTTAAATGTCTAACCCAATTTTATAACAACTTATAGAACTTTAGACATGCTAAACATCCATAACATACACGAGGCATTCAACATTTAATATAACATTTATATTAAATACAAGAAACCCTAACATGCATATTATATATTGTAACAATTATAACATACTTTCAATACATGTAACATGCTTCCTATGATGGGATTTTAAATCTAAATGACATACTATATGCACATACAAGATTTATTTAATTATAACATGCATCAAATGAATAAATAATTAAACACGGACTAATATAGCTTTAGTTTTGGCAAAAACATAGAAGGCTAACTATTACAATCAGCTTCAAAACTACCTTTGAACCGCTCGAACCGCTCCAAACCGAATCCAAGTATCTTGAACCGGACCATCAAAGTCTAAACCGAACCAGGCAAAAACACTTTGAGGCTAAACCGGATTAGACCTTGAGAAAATCGGTCGAACCGACTGCTCTCGGTCCAACCTCAAAGTCTTGTAAAGGTCAATCGTGTAGAGCTAAAGGTAATCGTCTAGCTCCATCGTCTTATGTTGTGAAAGGGGTACACGATCACTTAGTGTTTGCCTCAACTAAACGATTGTTTAGCTTTATCGCATAAAACTACACGATCGCTTAGTGTCTGCCAAAGCTACACGATCGTTTAGCTCTATCATATAGAACTACACGATCGCTCAACTCCATCGCTTAACTATCGCTTAGTTCTATCGTATAGAACTAAACGATTACTTAACACCATCGTCTAGCGCTTCATGTCATCATTTAGTATCTGTCGTAGCTAAACGATTGCTTAGCTCCATCGTATAGAACATTATCGCGTCGCTTAGCATTTCGTCTGCACGATCGCTTAGCTCCGCATCTAAACGATTGCTTAGCGCTATCGCATATCACTTTATCGCATCGCTTAGCGCGCATTGTAGCTAAACAATCGTGTAGTACCATCGTATAGTAAATTCAACGTATCGCTTAGTTCCCACACTAAAGTTAAACGATCGCTTAGTACTATCGTATAGCAAGTTGAACATATCATTTAGCTCCTGTAGGTACATGATCGTCTAGCATTCAACATCACAACAACTAGCGCCCATTGCTATACGATCGTCTAGCTTTTCTTCACATCGTGTAACGTCTGGAACTAGATGATCGTTTAGCAACTGAAACCTCAACAACGATTTTGAGCAGAAGCTGAAAACTGGAACAACAACTTGGCCTCTTTCACTTGTTTCTTCAATTACATCTTAATTTTGACTCTAATGACTTCAAATAAATTACAGACTCTTGCTAACATATAAAAGCTTATCAAACAAGAGCCAATTACAAATTTAAATGAGAAATTAAAGAGAATTAAAATGCCAAAACTCAGAAAACCATATCAGTGCATCAGTTTCATATTTCTAATATAAAATACCCACCAAATCAAAATTAAACCGAATTGAATTCTTATATGATGCTCTGATACCAATTGTAGGATTGTATCAGCAACGGCGGAAGCACAAGAATCATCTAAGCACTTAAATTCACTACTTTTGGCAAAATATAAAACATGCTCTTGCAGAAAAACAAATGAGTTTCAAGACATATCTCTTGTAGAATTTCTTCAAAACTCCTTCTCCAGCTATTATCTTCTCCAAATCTTGTTGCAAACCACCTCAAGATCTTCCCCGCTATTCTCTTGGTGCTCTAGATTGAGTTGTGTGACTCAAAACAAGCTTGAATCAATGGATGAAGAAGAAATGCTCACTGTAGTAATTTTGTTGAATAACTTTTTCCTCAAATCGAATTTTCTTTCAAATTCTCTATAGATTGCATGCCCGATTTTCACTCCAATCCCTTCATTATATTGCAGATCAACATGCAAAGGAAAGACTTGCATGAGTTGCAGCTCATGCTTGGAGAAGACAAGGCAAAGTGAATGCATTCTTGTGTGAGCTAGTGATGAAATGAATAATGGAAAATCAACATTTTCCATTTAAGTGTTTTGTTTTTTTTTTCTCCTTTTCAATTTTATCATAAATTTGATTTTAAAATAAAAAAAACTATTTTGATTTTAAAAAATGAAAATTTTAATTAATTTCATAAATTAATTATTTAAATAAAACTTAATTAATTTAATATCAAATATGAAATTAATTTTTCAAATTAACTTATCACAATATTCTAGAGCTAGTCTGTTACGAGCTAGTAGGGGGACCTCGCGGAACTACAGATCATGGGCTCCAACGATCCGAGATTAATTGGCTAAACTCATTAGACCAGATTAATCCTCATTCGTTAACTAATGGGTCACTCCATTAAAGCTCATAGTTGCACTCTCTTCACGATAGATATATTATGTCCACATGATTTAACCATAATCAGCAAGTCAACCCTTCACGAATTGTTCGTAATAACGACTGGATCAAATATCTGTTTTACCCCCGAGATTACGTTTTATTCCTAAGTCCCTACTGATCCTCTAATGAACAACTGGTTTGTGATCCAATCACTAAACCAAACTCTCTCAACCTAGTGAGAGGGTGGGGCCTCTTATTCAAGACCTGGATTCAGTACTTGAGAGAACAACATTTCTCTTATTCCTAAATTGGGTAGGCGTGAACTCCGTCTTGCACCCTATGTCCCCAACTATCTATCCGGTCTTACCCCTGAAATGGGAGTCTTATTGAGCCGACGTTGTTGAGTCAACCCTCACCTATGCAAATCTAAGGGCAATCCTAAATAAACAAAAGTTCATAGTTAGTTCAGGATTAAGATCTAGTTACCTAGGTCATCTAGGTGAAATATTCAGTTTTAAATAGTAAACAATGTTATAAAGTAAGAATGACTTATTTCTTGGTGGATCTTATGTAAACTCATTGCATAGGACGCCTCCACTCCTCATATCATAACATGTACGAATTAGTATCACATCGTATGTGGCACTTTATAACTCTTTGTAACAACTACAGAGTAGGTCGCATCCAATGGTGTTACCAGAATAAGGTACCCAACCTTATTCATGTAGCATAGATCATTTTGACTATTTACTCGAACCTGATCCACTTTTATGTCTCCACATAAAGTTCAAATACTCATACAATAGTCATTGGTTTTAGTTTATTGAATTTAGATTTTTATACAATTTATGAAATCAATAATAAGTATATTGATTATAGAAAATGTTTATCATTTTATAAACTGCGAGTTTTAGTACATAAAAACCAACAAGTTGGTCATCAGAGTTTGTCGTCGGCGCCAATTGGTCGTTGGAGTTGGTAGCATGAAGGTGATCGTCAGAGTTGGGTCACCAAGGTGGTTGTCGGAGTTGGTCGCGTGAAGGTTGTCGGAGCTTGGAGTTAGTCATCGGAGCTTTCATTAGATGTGGTTGTCGGAGTCTAGATTTCGTCGCCATAATTTTCATCGGAGGTGGTTGTCGAAGCCCGAAGTTAGTTCTCACAATGACCGATGGGTAGAGCCACTGAAAACATGTGAAAAAGGGAGAATTGGGGTGAGTTGGGGTGAGTTGGTAAATTATACCAACTCAACTCCACCAACATTTAAAGTTGATGGACCAAACAATGAATTGATATATTATACCAACTCAACTCATGTTGGTGAACCAAACATCTCTAAAATGTTAGAACACCTTTTTATAGAATAGTTAAGGAAAAAAAAAGAGTACTCATAAAATTGAAACACACATGGGTTTTGTGCATGCTGAGTTATAGCCAATTTTAAGCCAATAAAAATGAAAACTAAGACATAAAAGCTTAGTACCAACTTAAAGCAACCAATGAGAATTAAAAAAAACTACAATCCCACATGCCTTTCTAAAAATATCTCCGTTTGTAACTGTTTCCCCTTGAATGGCCAATGTCATTTTCCTTGGATCACACAAAATTTGTAGGATCATATTTTTTCTTAAAAAATAAGTTTGGTTTAGATGCTATTTGGGTTACCAGTTTTCAAACTCCTGAAATTTGGTATTAGTAGCACTGTTGGTCCTTCCATCATTTTTTTTTGTTTTTTTTTGGTTAACTCAAGAACTTATATTGAATTATTATTATTGTTATTATTAAAAATATATATTTTTTAAATTAAAAATGGGTTGTTACAAAAAAACCTAATGGAGGGACTAAGAGTGTTACAAAAAGCAAATCTCAAAGTAAATTTGTTAAGAACTCGGAGATCCAAATGCAACTTAAACCAAACCTCAAGACTAAAAGGGCATTTTTTCTCAATTTTCTTTTCGAATAAAAAATGCAAGATGAGAGATAGAAACTTCAAAGTCAAAAGAAAGTATCCATGTCAATTATCACCAAGATGTTGCTTTGGCAAATAATAAAGTTCACGGAAAAAATAAGAATCACACCTTCTATTTTAAAAATTTGAGAAATGTTTCACACTTGAATTAGAGAAAATTAGTTCCACTAACTATTATAATCCTCAAATATTTTTTTTTAATTAGGATAAGTTACAAATTTAAACTTTTGAGATTTATGTCTACTCAATTCATAAACTTTCAAAAGTGTCTAATAAGTTTCTTAGATCTCAATTTTATATCCAACATGATTGAACTTTAAAAATGTTTAATAGATCTCTGAACTTACAGTTTTATGTCTACTAGTCCCAAATAACTAATATACTTAAAAAAATCTACAGCTAAATAATTTATTGGCTAGTAACTCTAAATTTCAATTTCGTGGCTAATAAATCCATAATTTTGAAAAATTAGTGGATAAATCAAGAATTTATTAGGCACAAAAAAAATAAAAGTCCAAGGATCTATTGGATAGAAAAGTAAAAGTTTAAAGACCTATTATATACTTTTTAAATTTCAAGAACTTATAAACACAAAATTTAAATAAATAAATAATAAATCAAGGACCTAATAGATCCTTTTCAAAGTTATCTAAGTTTTAAAGGCAAATAAACAAACATCGGTAAGCAACAAAAAGAAAGAGTACTAACTTAGAGTTATTATTATAAAAACACTAAAATATCTGGCAGCAGCATGAAATAAGGCTTCATTTGTGAAGATAACAATGTCATCACCGTCGAGCAATATTAACATCTATACTATGAAAAACAGTAACATTTTGATCTAGTGAAAGTATAGCAAAAGGAAGAGTAGATAATGCAAACCAACAACGGCGATCCAAAATGGTGTTTGTGTAAAGTCCATCAAGTTATACTCATTTTCGGAAGCTGTCTCCATGGTGAAGAAAATTCGGGGAAATGATTTAGTTGCCTTCATATTTTGGATCGGCCATCACATAGTGAAATGCTATTACCAATATAAATATAAAGATCCCAAGAAAATTTGCAAAGAAGCCAAGATCTTGATCGTCAAACATCTGTAAAACAATCAAGTTAAATATTAACAATTCTTCAAACATCTGTGAGTTCAAATTGAGAATGATAATATTAACAAATAAAAGAAAAATTAAGAATTGGGGTCCACATGTACCTTTGGATAACTTTGGATATTTCATTTAATCAATGAAATTGTTTCTTATCAAAAAAAANAAAAAAAAAAAAAAAAAAAAAAAAAAAAAAAAAAAAGAAAGAAAGAAAAATTAAGAATTCCTGGCAAAACTAGCAGATTTCTAACATTTCAAAAATCTTGCCACTCTGCAGAAATTACACTAAGCCCAATATAACAAATTGAAGTAACATATGGAATGTGCTTAGTTTCTTGGCAACACCAACACTAACATAATATCAACAAAAATGATCTCAACTTAGTTTTTATTCTTTTCCTCATCAAATTGAGTAGAAGTTTTTTCCTTTTTTTCCCTTTTCTTTTACACCTCTACAATGTGCAACGTTGTTTCCTTGGCACTCTCCACTCTGAATATGCTCTAGGAACTAGACAGTTGAAAACAAGTATCCATACGACTACTTCTAGAATCATTACTGCAAATAAAGTGTAAGAATCTTGAGCCTATCAGCATTTCATTGACACATTGGTCAATATTAACACGTAAAAGACAAGCTTGGTTGTACCTCTTTTGAAGTGCTAAAAATGATTCATGATGATGCAAAGAAAGGACAACTCACAAAATTGCTCGAGTTCGGAGCCCTTTCTCAATTGCTAATTGAGTAAGCAATTGAGAAATCAGAGGCCCTTTGTCTTTTTCCTTTGCCTTGTCGTCAGGGGATGGTTAGTTGAGTTTTGTCCCTAATTCGATTGCCCATATGCTTTTGAACTCCTTCTCAGTTTTTTATAGTGCCTTGCCCCATCTGACTTTTTATTCATTGGGAGAGAGTTTTGGCATTTTCTCCTGTGTCCCCATTGCCTCAGGTATTGGGCTTGGAGGGGAGGTCATCTGTATGGGGTGGTTTTGGGAGATCCTTTTTCCTTTTCGAACTCTAAGGTTTCTGGGTCTCCCCTTTAATGAGGGTGTTATTGGAAAATGACTCTCGGGGTGGAGAAAGGGATTGATAGAGAATTTCCTGTCTCCACTGAGGTAAAACTTCTAAGAAAGGAGAGGGAAGTAAGAAGTTGGTTAGGGAACTCAGAAAGCTGGAGTGTATGGTTAGGTACAAAGGGAAGGAAGCTTCCACCAAAGTTGATTTTATGATGAAAGTGGTTTCGTGCAGGGAAGGGTAGTCTAGTTAAGCAGGAAGTTACCCAAGAGAACCCAAATATTGCCATTCTTGTGGAAACCAATCGCCAATATTATTGTCATCAATTAGTGAGGAGTCTTTGGGGTAAAAGAAAGGATGGGTGGGCGGGCCTTGAGTTTGAGTGGGCTTCTAGTGGGATTCTTGTTCTTCAAGATAGTTGTTCGGTGACTCCTATTGAGGTGGTTAAAGGGTTGTTCTTTGTTTCCATTTCATTCCGTTCATATGATAATTAAGTGGGTGGATTTCAGGAGTGTAAGAACCACCACAAATATCATCACATGCATATCACAATAAGCACTCAGTTTTTCAGCAGCAGAAAACATAGTGCTAGAGTTCCCCATACAAAAGAAATGATGGTACTTTCAAAGAAAAATCCAATCAACCCAGCACCAAACTCCCTACACGTTTTACTATATAATGACATGAATCATGTTTGGAGGAGGCACTCTAGGTGGTATAACCAGAACGGATCTACTCCAGAATTAAGAGCCATCAAACTAATGTAGAACTTCAGGTTTCATCAGATTAATCCTTCAGAACGCCAAGCTCTCTTTGTGGGTACAACAACATGTGAAAGTTGAGCTAGCTGGATTTGGAGATTTGAACTAATGAGTTTTTGATCGAAAATATGATGTCTTAAGTAGGTTAAGTTATTCCCAGGATAGTTAGCATACTATGTAACTAAGTTAGCCATTGCGGTTATTACGACCCATACTAACCACATTATGCTATGTTTCGTTATTATAAAAACTATCATATAAAACTAGAAAATAGAAAACCTCGTATATAAGAGAATATCTAAGCTCAGCGAATTTACATTGTCTCCTAAAGACAATTTTACTCACTACAATGCTAAGTTGTAAGGAGTAATTATCTCTCAGGATAGAATAGATTACCTCTTCTATGGAAGCAATGCCTCGTTCACAAGATCTAACAAACTCTATTGTCTTGATAACCGAACTTCAATGAATTTTAAATGTGAGAAAAGTTTGATGGGACAAATGAGCTAATGGAAAAGTGAAAATCTAATTCGAGAAAAAACATATTTATGGACTAATTCATGTTGATTCTAATAGTCATATCCTTTTTCAACCAATCATGAAATATTGTAACTCATGGAATCGAAAGGATACAAAAAGTCACGTACAATTTATTTCAACATGTTTATCAAAATGGGATATTACGAACAGGATCTAATAACTCCAAAAACCCTCTGAAAGCCAAATTCAATAACCCTTAGCTTGTACAATCCAAATAGGGCCAAAATTGAAATGATCGGGAATGGTCAATTCCAAGCGGCGTTGCTAAACAATAGACGGTGTCACCAATTGGGAAATCGTGTCTTAGAAGCTATAGAAAAGGGGGAAATTATTCGTAAAAAGGAACCCAACAAACAGAATTCTTAGGGGTTGTCACTGAATTCTGAAGGGAAATTACAAGGTTAAGCTCGGTAGATCTGGATGATTTCAACAAAATTATGCAATCAAAATCCATGGACTCAAGTGGAGAAATGTAAATGAAAATAACAGAGAAAGAGTTGAATTACTCTGGTAAATCGTTGAGTTGCTAACTGCCGAGAAAGAAGATGAGAACTGCAGCGGAGCGAGCGTCGTGCGGTCGACTCAGAAAGCCAGAGGCGGGAGCAAGCAATTTCGGGAGGCCGAGATAATAATTCTTTTGGGGTCCCTTCGTAAAATATTTCATTTCTTGGGGCCATTTATATATGTGTTTATTTATATTTATAAAATGGCTAAATTATACTATATACTCTAACCTTTGTACTTTGTATCTAAAATATCGTTAAACTTTCAAAAATTTTAAAGTATCATAGTCGTAAGTTTTGGAGGTAAATAATTTGTGTTTTGTGTCAAAAATACCTTCGAATTTTGAAAATTTTCAAAAATACTCCTAAACTTAAAAAAAAAAGATTAAAAACTACCCTTATGGTCACTATATAAATAAGAACGGTTAATATCCTCTTACTTTTCTATGTTTTCTCCTTTTTCTCCCCTCTCTTCTTCAATGCTCTCTTACTCTCTTTATTAATTATTTGAATTTATCTATAAATAAATAAATAAAATTGTGCACTTTAGTTAGGATATATAGACTATAGACTATAACGAGAAAAAAAAAATATTGGAAGTACCAAGGAATCTAAAGACTTAAATGTTTTAACAAGTTGTACGTTAATAATTGATTATGTGTTCTAGGAAAATACATTTTTGAAAAAAAAATGGCTATTTATCATTTTGTAATGTTTTCAAGGGAGATTTTTTTTTTTTTAATTTTATGAGATTTTGTGGGATTTTATGTTTTGACTTAAAGTTTTGGTTTTTATTTTGGTTTTCGAGAAAATTAGTGTAATAATTGGACAAATAGGAAAAAAATTAGAGTATCTATATAAAAAAAAAATGAGAATATCTATATAATTTGCTTTAAAATTGATTCTTTTTTAATTGAGAAAACTTCAAAACTAATTAATATACTAACGGTAGGATCACCTAAACACTTATAGCTCAATAGTTAGCAACCAAGGTTCAAATCCCCTGACCTCTTATTGCATTAAAAAACGATAGCAGCATTTTAATACTTTCTTTTTTGAAATTTTAGAGCCATTTTTGTAATGAGGTATTGACTATTTTCGTATATTAATAGTAATGGTATTGTTGAACTTTTTTAAAAAAAAAAATTAAGGATATTTTTTTATACTTTAGAAAATTTAGGGGTATTTTTGAAACAAACACTAACAGTTTCTATCTAAAACTAATGTTAAAAGTATTTTTGAATTCTTTTTTAAAGTTTAAGGATATTTTTGAAACTTTTGAAAGTTTAGAGGTGTTTTTGACACAAAGTTCAAAGTTTAAGGGTACATTTTATAATTTAGCCTTATAAAATTTCAATTTAACCACCATAATATTTACGAGAATACAAGGAGATTTGAACTTTAGACATCAAGATGACAATGACATATCAATTAGAGCTACAATAATATTTGCATAATTAACATTTTTGGATTATGACATTTATATATATATATAATAGATGTTACATGTAATTAGTGATGAAGGTAATAGAAGTGGTCATCAGTAATGGTTGTTGGAAGTGGAGTTAGATATATATGATATGGTCTAAACTCTCAAAAGAAATTTTTTATTTTTTTACAGTAATGAACCATCCAAATGAAAAATATAAATCATTTAAATTTTTTATTTTTTTACAGTAATGAACCATCCAAATGAAAAATATAAATCATTTTTAAGAGAATCAATTGTATTCATCAAGTCATCCTTGAGAGATTTCACACAAAATGATGAAGAAAATCAAAATCAGAGGCATGAGGTTGAAATTTGAATGGAAGAAGAAAATAATAGGTATGGTTAACAAATGCATCGTTTGTGTTTAATTCACTTGAATAATACAAGTTTCTGTCCATGAATTTTAATTGCAAAAACTTATGAGAGTTGTTTTGAGAGTTTTTTTTTTTTTTTTGTACGAATGACTCAATCTGCATTGTATTAATATCGAGTTATTCGAATTTGGAACACAGTAAATGCCACATACCACTTATGTCACATACCACTTAAAATGTCCTAATTACTTTCTCCATCCATCTCATTCACTCCTTTCTCCCTCTCAAGCTCACGATGCATTCTTCCTTCCCTCTCTCTCACTTCTTCCTTCCTCTCTTCCTCTCTTGTTTGTACTTGTGGCCTTGTTCATCCTCCGTTTCGACGATGCTCACACTAGTATTTCATTCTATTATCATCCTCGCTCCAACAAACTCTCACGTTTGTACTTTTAGCCACCTTCCGACTGTTTATCAAGAGCACGAGGCTAGGAGGAACGAGGAAATTTGCTCTACTTCTCGTGTTTGACGAGGAGAAAAAGAAATAGAAGTATGAAAATATCAAGAAGTGTGAGTGAGGATAGAGAAAGTAGTCAATATAAGTGAATGTGATTAAGTAAAATGTTAGTATTTGTCAACCGGAGCGTAACTCAACTGTCATCATGCTTGTACAGTTCGAACTATTTTTTTACGATTCAACCATTTTATAAGTGTGGATACTCCGGCCACCACCCGTCGGTACTCTCTCCGCCACAATCCCACGCCTCTACCGACATCGCCCCTTTCTTTCTACTCTCCCTGTCTTCCTCGCTGCTGCTGCAATTGCGCCAGCAATTACCCACCAAATCATTGTTCTTGAACCTCAAAGCCCTTTTCTACGATGATCAACGACCGGACACATCCGTCTGGTCTTCTTCTATCTAACATAGAAGCAATTCGCTCATATATGGTCTCTGCGTCCATAGACACGTGAATTTTCGATGAACTCCGGCAGCTTGCTTCAAGTCTCTCTTCACGAGCCAACATTCCGTATAAGCCGAGCTAAGAGCTATCTGGTTTCCTACCGAATCGTTCACCCGGTCGGACTTGCTCTGTCTTTTGGCTGGATCGGAGTTTCTCTTTACAACCCCTAAACCGAGGGAGAAGGTGTGTATACTTTAATTTTTGGATCTTATTCATTTAGTTCTATACGAAGTTTATGTATTGGCAAATTCTGCTCAGATGGTTTTAGCTGGCGGAGTGATGATTTCATGATAAAAGTGGAGGAAGGAAATCCAAATTAATGAAGGGATTCTTGGAAATGTCTAAACATTGGGGTATAATCAATGTTCAAAAGAAGTTATCTTATTGGAAGATCTTTAGCTTGAAGAGAGAAGTGAGATGAAATATGAGTTCAATGTTTGGTTATATGCTGATGTGTTCATGAATGCTCAAACTAGTGGTACATTAACTCCAAGAACCTTGACATGGATTTGAACTAAACACAGAGCACACAAATTATATAAATTATTCGAGTCTTTTAGTCACTTTTCTTGTACCCACCTACCTAGGATTTAATATCCTACGAGTTTCCTCAATACCAAAATGTTGTATAGTTAAGTGGATTATCTTGTGAGATTAGTCGAGATGCACGTAAGCCGATTGAGTATTTAATACCAAAATGTTGACTGAGTTAACTTATTGATATGTGTATACAGAGTTAGACTGAAGAAGCTTGCAGATGTAGCAGAGAGGAAGGCCTATCAGGAAATGGTGAAGGATATTACACCTAAGAAACCAATTGATGAGCCTCTCTCTTCCTACAAGGATCAGCTGGGATTTGTTATGTGTGCAACCTTGCCGTTTTATGTTAACCAACCTATATTGATGTATCTTTGATGTTGCATCTAATTATGGGTCCATTTTATGTATAAGATAAAATTGTATGCACTTCTATGAAATAATATGATATTGTCATAGTTTAGAAAGAGAGTGATTTATCGTTCATTAGCATGTTTGGCCCATCGACTTATACAAAAGAAATCACAATCATGATCTTCTGATGATATTCTTTTGGAAAAGAAACCTTAATGTAAAGATTTTGAAAAAGAACAACCAGTTTGAAATGGTTATAAGAGGAAGAAATTTGAAGATAACCTTTCGGTGTCCACATGACTGACACCAACCTGGTGTCAATAGGGTTTTTTGTAACACCTATAGACCAACATATGAGTCCTTTCAACATGCTTTGTCCTCACTTACATACTTCATAGGAAAATTTCCAAGAACCCATCCAACATATAATTGCTCTAAGCTAATAACACTTAAGTTTGGAATTTTTATGATCGAGTCGTGGAGAAGGAACGTGCACGTTGTTGATATAGATAGTAACTATCAATTCTTTTAAGCGTTTCTTAACAATGCTTTCATATCATCATAATCTCTCTTACTCATATGTGATCTCAATTCATTCATATATTCGTTCTAAACATGGACGTCACATTTTCCCTCATATAAGGAGGGTTTTTTATATGATTTTGAGCTATCGTATGTATAAGAGTTTTTATAGTGCATCACATTATCTTCTCAAAACTAATATTATTGTTTCCAGTTTTCTAGGAAAGGAGGAGGTCAAAAATCAAACTCTCATATCTTATGTAGGTGCAAACAGAGTTAGATGCAAGGGTAAATGATGGAGATCTGTTGGCTATGCTTGAAGGCATGAGAATTCTTTGATTTGCTCCTCTTGCCAATGAAGAACCTAGACAGCAAAGAAGTATCAATGTTAATATGCAAATATGAACAGCATTCTACATGGGATACAAAGATAGAAGAAAAAGACAACATCCTCCTCAACCAAAGAGTATGCAGGTCATTACATGCAAAAGAAGAACAAAAGCTAGTAGTTAGACATTGACTATAGAATGAGCGATCTTATAGCTTAAAATAATCAAATACATATCATTAAAGCGGTAAATAACAACAACTTAATTGATAATTTACTCTTAACAACTATTGAATGAGGGATCTTATAGCTTCTAGCACGAATAAACTTTCTTCAAATTTACAAGATGGTTCGTGGGACATGCAATAGATTATTGAGAAAGAGTAATCCTCGGGTATATTTCAAGATGTATCCATCGTTATGCATCTCACTCTAATTATATAAAAAAGTATTTTAAATAAAAAGTAAGAAAATTTTGTTATCTGTCAAGCTATGGTTGAAGTAAGATGTGCAAAGATGAGTATAGAGCATAAGATGCACCATTGTATATTTTCTTGAAAAGTAGATACAAATAATCATTATTATTATTTTTATTAGATTTTTAAAATGATGATTGATACCTCATTCACTAAGTAATGCTCGAATTGATATTTGTTCATAATTGTTATTTGTATATCTAATAATATATTTATGTAACATATTCCTTAATTAATCATCATTCGAGATTTGAAACTAAATTTGGGCATCTTAATTTTGGCCTTTGAAATCTATATGATTAGTTATAAAACTCGTAGGGCATGTTTGTTTCATACATATTGTTATGAGATTTTTTCACAGAATTTTAATTTTTAAAATTCAGGATATTATTATCTGACGAACTTTAAAATCCATAAGACAGGTTTTTTTTAACACCCTTCATACTCCTGGGATTTTTATGCGTGAGAGATGGATAGAGTCTAGTCAATTAATAAATTAGTATGAATTAGCTATTACTTTTAAGTTTAATTAGACTTAATAAATTTCAACTAATATATTTATCATTGATAACCATCTTAACTATTTAATATAAAATTTTATTAATTTATATTTATTTAATTATTTTTATTAATTAAATAAAATTATTTAAATAATGTTTAATATAAAAATATTCATTTGATGATATTTTAATTCATTAAATAATTAATCAATATAACAATATATTAAATAGTTAAACTTAATTATAACTATGTTACTTGTTTTATATACAAGCACATTCGTTTAACTTCTAGGTATTAATTATCCTCCATATTCAAACACAAACCTTAATTATCTCACACATTTAAAACTCAAACATTTAATATCTATTTCTATAAAATAATATCTACAATCCTAACGGTTCCTTGAGGTCTAAAAAATAGATTATAATGATCAAATGGATAGAATAGTCAATGAATTGAAGTCATCAAAATTTAAGGGAAAAAAAGAATACTACCCATGTTTAAAGCGACAGAATTTCTTTTTTAATATAATATAAAAAGGAAATAATCATCATTTTCCACTTTACCATTTCTTCAATGGATATGAATATGGTCTTATGATGTAAATTCATGAACCTACATTGAACTCCTAAACATAAAGTTATTGACATTAAATGTTATTGAACAACATAGTTCAATTGAACAAAGATATAATTTATTTGATTTTTAATTCTTATCATTAACTAATAAAACTAGTTCAATAATAAAGAAGTATGAAGTTTAAGTTCTTTTATCCACGTATTATTGTTGAGCTAAAAATATAAAATAACAAAAAATAGAAAAATTCTTATAAATAGAAAGTATTTAATTTTATAGCAAAAAAATTTCAAAAGAATTTTTAAATGCCCAAAAAATATGGTAAAGTTTTTCAATAGAATAAAAAAAGTTTAAAGAATTTAAATTTTACAGGTCAATTACGGTCGAAGTATTTAGGATATATATAACTAAAATTGCATTATATACCAAGAAATGAGCCAAGTTTTAAAATAATGTAAATGAATTAGAAAATAATTAGAGTATGCCAAATGGCAGAAGCAGATAATGAGAATGTGAGATGCTCACACGTGTGAATAGATGTGCACATCCATCCGTGGGTTGCACGTGCTTTCGAATCCCCAAGCTTCAGTTAGGTAGGCCACCACTTTTGTTTTCGTATTCAACATTTATTATTTTGGGAAAATTCGTTTTTTAGTCAAAATGGATTATTTTAATATCAGTTTTTTAAGATAGGTTTCAAAGATCCCTTTCCTATTAAAAGATTGTTAAATTAAAATGAAAAAAAAACGATCTGTTTTTAAGTACGGATGACAACGAAATTGGAGTGGAGTGGAAATGCACTCTCCATCTCCATTTTCATAGGAATTTTTAATCTTCATCTCCGTCTCATTTCCCGTTTTGAAGAATCGAGGTCAAGGTCAAAGATTCAGTTCCCACGAAAAAAAATCATCGCTTTCTATTTTATTATTTTATATATTATTTAAAATTAACTAAAATTAGTATTTATATTGAAATTGTAAATTTTATATAATAAATTAGTATGATGGTTAGATATGTTTAAATTAACAATTAAAAAATGTATTTTAAATTTTTTTTATTATAAATTTATTATATTAGAACATTAAAAAAAACTAACTGAAACAATAGTTTATATATATATATAATAATAATAATTAAAATTAGAAAATTATAATTAAAAATAGTTTTATAGCTACTGTTTTCGTTTTTCTTTTCTAATTTTAATTATTATTATTATTATATATTTTAATAATTAAAAAAATCGGGCAGGGGCGGGGATCGGGTTCGGGATCGGAGATGGGGCGGGGGTCCCCTCCTCGTCCCAAACTAGGGACCTAATTTAAATCCCCTATTTGACCAGATTCCCCGCTTCGATCGGGTAGGAGACCAGCGGGAACCCGATCCTACGGAAAGTTTTGCCATCTCTAGGGCTAATGAATGTGATAAAGTGGATGTTGATTAAAGACGTGTTTAGATTATATTTTCAAATGTTTAATTTAAAAAATAAGTCATTTGAAAGAAATAAAAGTGTTTGACAATCATTCAAAATATCTTTTCAAAAGTATTTTAATCAATTTTTATCAAAAATATTTAAATAAAAGTGAGTTTTTTTAAATCATTTTTTTTCTTAATTCAATTCAAACACCCTAAAATTTTCTTTAAAAAAAATCAATAATGAACATTTACATTAAACAATTTAGTCCAAAATTAAATTTAACTTGAACATTTTTTTGTTATATACAAATAGCAAAACGCTTCTTGTTCATTACTCACAATTAGTTTCGTTCTCCAAGGGTTTCTATTTTTGGTGGGATTGGAGCAATTGACCAAGGGAAATTAGAGTATTTGATGGACTAAATTTTGAGGAAAGAGAATAATGAAACCACCCATAGATCTTAAGACTTAAAATATTTAACAATATTGTATACGGCTAGTTGAGTATGTGTGTTAATATAGATTGTTTGAGTCTAGAACCAAAAAAGATAAACACGATGAGAATTTGAGTCATAATCTTGATGACAAGAGGGAGGATAAAGAAAGAAAACATATATATTACCAAATTTTTAATGAGGAAGACTTTGATGATCCTTTTTTGTCCTTCAAATTAGTTTATTTGTTATGATCACTTAAGAAGATTTCTCATGATCAAACATATATTCCTTTCTTTTTGTATTTAGTAATTCACGTTTTGTTGAGTTTTGAGGGGAGGGGGTTTTGATTTTGGTTTTTGTGAAATTTTATGCTTTTAACCTAGTATACTAGCATTAAGAACATTTTCAAACTATTTTTTAAGGCTAAGAGTATTATCGAAACTCTTAAAAGTTCAAAGATATTTTTAAAATAATGTTTGATATACTAACATCTTCTGCCCATATAGTGACAGTAAGAGTATTTTTTAACCTTTTTATTTAAAAATAATTAATAAATAGTATTTTTGAAATAAAGGACTTATACTTTCCATCCAAACTTGAGTAAGAGTATTTTTAAACTTTTTTTTTTAATGTTTAAGAATATTTTTGAAAGGTTAAAGGGTATTTTTAAAATAGAATAGAAAATTCATGACTATTTCTTATAATATTTTATTTTATTATAAATATAGATGTTAGATGTCCATGCTTAGTGTCTAATGTCAAATGTCATTTTTCCATTACCACATATGTTGCTCATGTGTTATTCAACCGCTATCACATCTTACTTGTCACTTTGCTTATAAATAGTAGTATTTGGTAGATCTTGAAATAACACACATTGGTGAGAAATCCACTTCAAAATTTCACTCAATTTTTCATATGATCCAATTTTCATTGTTTTAGTTATTTTATTTTATTTTATATTTTATTTATTTATTTATTATATTATATTTCTCTATATCCATGTTTTTCTTTGTGCTTTTCAATTTCATAACACGTTATCAACACGAGCTCTCGTCGTTTCTTCCATGGAAGATTGGTCCTAAAGGTAGATCAGTTTTTCCTCTTTATTATAATTAATAAATGTAATGTTATTTTGCATATTTAATATCTATTAAATTTTTAATATAAATACAATATTTTATGATAGTGCTGTCATGACAAATCTCAAACAATTAAAAGTTGTCGCCCTTGATATTAATGACAATAATTATTTGTCATGAGTGTTTAATGTTGAAATCCACTTGGATGCTATGAACTAAGGGAAACAATTAAATAAGACAATATGATATCCAATCATGACAAAGAAAAAGCTATGATTTTCTTTGGTCATCATCTTCACGAAGAATTAAAAATTGAGTATCTTACAATAAAAGATCCTTGTATCTTGTGGAAAAAATTGAAAGAGATGTATGATCATCGAAAAACAGTTATTCTTCCTAAAGCTCGTTATGATTGTATGCACTTAAGGCTACAAGATTCCAAATCTGTAAGTGATTACAACTCCACATTATTTAAAATCAGTTTGAAATTATTGTTATTTGAAGAGAAAATTACTGAAGTTGATATGTTAGAGAAGACATTTTCTACATTTCCTGTCTCAAATATGCTCCTGCAGCAGTAATATCGAGAAAAAGATTTTAAACAATATTCTTGAACTAACTTTATGTCTTTTCGTGGCCGAACAAAATAATGAGTTATTGATGAAAAATCATGAATTTCGACCAACTGGAATAACCCATTCCCTGAAATGAATGTTGTGAATGTTAATAATCGTGGTTGAGGTCATGGTCGTGGTGGAGGTCATGACCGTAGGAGAGGAAGAAATAATTATTATTTTCGTGGTGGTCATTCTAATCATTCAAATTTCAAAAGAACCATGCAAAATGATTAGAAAAGTTCCACAATATAAAAGTGTCAAAAATAAATGCTCCCGATGCAGAATGACCGGACATTGGTCACGTACCTATCGTACGTCAAAACACTTAGTCTATCTCTATGAAGCCTCCCTGAAGGAAAAAGAGAAAAAATTGGAAGTAAATTTTGCATGCCAAGATAATGACATATTTGACCCATCCCATATGACAAATTTGGATAAATCTCTTGAAGAGAAGATTGACACAATTGATGGAATACCAAATGTTTCTTTTGACTTTGAAAATATCTAGACTTAATGTTGTTTTTTTTTTTTAATCCATATTTATGTTTTTTCTTTCTTAGTAAATGTTAACTTTTGTATATTTCAAGTGTTTTTTTTTTATTGTATTTTTTTTTGGATGAAAAAACATGGGTCATTTTCATATATTGGGTGATTAAAAAAAGGAGCAAAGAAGTTATATATCTGGCAGATAGTGCAACTACTTACATAATACTTACAAGTAGAAAATATTTTTTCAAACTGACAATGCTGGAAGCAAAAGTCAATACAATATCAGGTTTGAAAACCTAACTAAGGGGTTTGGAAAAGCAAATATCATTTTGCCTATAGGAATAAAATTTACAATTGACAATGCATTGTTCTCTAGTCAATCAAAGAGAAATCTACTTAGTTTTAAATTTATACGTTGCAATAGTTATCATACTGAGACTGATAGTAAGAATAATATGAAATATCTATATATCATATCTAATGTCTCATATAAAAAACGTATACTGGAAGAGTTGTCTACTTTATCTTCCGAATTATATTATACTTATATACGAGTAATTTAAACATATGCAACAATGAACCTGAAGTTAATGAATCCAGATATATTTGTTATGTGGCATGACAGATTAGGTCATCTAGGGTCTATAATGATGAGAAAATTATTGAGAATTCAAATGCACTGTAATGACCCGACCCCCCTAGGACCTAGGTAAGGTCGTTACTAAAATAAATGCATGCAAAGAATTTAAGACGACGCTCAGTTATTTGAAATAAATGCTAATTAAAAACAAGAGAAGTTCAAAAGACATTTATTAAATGCAATTGTTAAAAACAATACTAGGGTACCCATAAATCATAAAGGTTAATACTGCATATGAAAAACAATTATTAATAATAAGTTTCACGCATCAAACTAAACATTGAGGGAAACACGAAAAGAACTCTAAATCTCATGATGCAGAAGCGTAAAAACTAGTCCTAGTGGCTCGATCATGAATTCCGCTGCACCATCGTCGGTGCATCTCTACCCTTACCTGAAACATCAATATAAGAAAGAATGAGTATAAAATACTCAGTAAGTAACCCCACCACTAGGGTCAGGCTAGGCATCTGTGTCCTCTAGATACCCACATATGGCACATAAATATATGTAACATATAATAGACTGAGTCCTATCCTATTGTAGTTAAGTATGCCCATAAAACTGGTGAATCCCGAAGGAAACACAAAACTATCCCAAAGGAAACACCAACTGGTGAATCCCGAAGGAAACACAAACTGGTGAATCCCGAAGGAAACACAAAACTGGTGAATCCCGAAGGAAACACAAACTGGTGAATCCCGAAGGAAACACAAACTGATGAGCATCTAACTAATCAATGAGGATATTCACACAATCTTAACATGCTAAGATTCAACATTGTACGATTCTAAAGCATACATAAAAATCCTTCATACCATGGTTGCATCACATACCCATAATTCTTAACAACATATTATACATCATCCATGTATAACTTATATCATAAAGCCACAACATACAAGTATGCCTCAACGCTAGCAGATCAGACATCGACATATGAAAACACATACTATCACATACTAACGATCAAGCACTTAGGTATGTATGTAAACAAATCAGAATTTGTGCCAGAATATACTTTAATTCAAGTCATACTGTCAATAAACATGCTAACAGTTACCATAACATACACTTATCATGCTAGCATACAACTAGAGCTTGGCCCGTGGGCGGTTCCAGTGATAAGATTACTTACCTTAATCAAAAATCCACAGATAAACTCAAACAATCAAACGGTGGTTGCGGCTTGAAGAAACGACCCTACCATATGAATTCAACTATTAAGTTTCAGTCCAAAAAATAATTGCGACAACTCAAATTTAAAACCACAATACCCAATAGCTTACCCAAGGAACTTGGTTAACAACCACTCCAAAATCTCCTTCCAACAGATTTTAACTCCCCAAAGGACGACAACTTGGAACCTTAAGGATATAAGGTTAAGTCAAACCTAGCTTAGAAATCAGAGCGTGCCCATAAACCAACAATAAGAACTATAATCCTTACCAAAACTCTTGTCGAACGATCTCGACCCGCTGGACAGCCACTCCAAAAGTTTCCTCGATTCAAAACTAAGGCAAAAAACAATTCGAATAAGTTAACCTTCATTCCAAACTTAATAGGGCCCAAACTTCCACCCAACTTCACAAAAGGCTTACCTAAAACTACCAAATCCGGTGAACCCAAAGGTGACAGCGGTGGTGGACGGCGAACGGAGGGCGGCAGCGGGGCGGCGGACACGCAGATCCGGTGGCTGGGCTCCGACGCTGGGCGAAAACGGCACAGGGGCGGTGGTCCAAACGGGGAGCGGCAGCAGTCCGGCTCGTGCGGCGAAAGAAGGCGCGACGGCGAGCGGCTGTGGTCTGACCGGCGGGATCTGGTCGACAAAACCACACGAACGGCGAGCAACGCAGATGGAAGGAGGTCGACGGCTGGGCGACTGGTGGCAGTGGTGCAACTGGTTGAAAGCGGACATGCGACGCTTCGATGTCGACGAACGGCGGCCGGTTGGAGGCGCACGACGACTTGGGTGCAGCGGCATGCGGCAAGGAAGAAGAAATCGGGGGGGGGGGGGGGGGGGGCTCGCGTGGTGAGGGAGAAGGTGGGGGAGGGCCTTTTAAAAAGTAAAATAATAAAATAATAATAATAATAACAACAACAACAACAACAATAATAATAATAAAAGGAAAATAGTATAACTTTAATTAGATTTTTTTCCTTAACCCACTTTATACTATTTAATTCCTTTCCTTTTTCCAAAAATAATTAATTCCTGCCATAACCTTTTTTCCAAATTGAATTTTTTTTTGAATAAATTCTACGACAACATTTAAATCCTCGCATTTATACTTTAAATTCAGAATTCCAAACATGTCCTTCAACTAAGGACAATTACTGAAAAGGGAAAAGTTTTACATTATTAATAAATAAATAAAAGTGTGGGATGTTACATGGACACTCATTGAAGAGTCAGAAGACTCTTCAATCTAATGAACTATCATGTGATGTTTGCTCTCAAGGTAAATTAATTATTAGAAAATTACTAGCTAAAGTGGGAATTGAATTACCTGTATTTTTAGAACGAATTCATGATGATATATGTGGACTTATTAACTCACCAAGTGGACTATTTAGATATTTTATGGTAATAATAGATGCATTCAGCTGAAGGTCACATGTATGCTTGTTATCAAGTCGAAATCTTGCATTTGCAAGATTATTTGCTCAAATAATTAAGTTAAGAACACAATTTTCTGATTATACGATTAAGATCATTCGTCTTGATAACGCTGGTGAATTTACATCCCAAGTCTTTTATAATTATTGTATGTTAATTGGGATAAGTGTTGAACACCTTATAGCTCATGTTCATACACAAAATGGTTTTGCAGAATCATTTATAAAACGTTTGCAATGAATTGCAAGACCATTACTTATGAGTGCTAAGCTTTCTACATTTGTAGGGGAACATGCTATTTTGCATGCAATGTCACTTGTACGCATTAGGCTAGTAGTGAAGGAACTCTGAGGAGAGAACCTTGAGCGAAAGCAAAATCGTCCCAAATTCATTTTTCATTGAATTTAAGTTTTACAGTAAATCAATAACAAGATATGCATTTACATAAATTATAGCATGCATAATAAAGGAAAACTTAGGGTTTCAGAAACCCTTACCTTTGAAGACTATTCTTCAAGAATCTTTCGAACAAGTCATGAATGAATCTTTTTCTCCAAAGGGTATACCACCAAACGGAGCCTCCTATATTCTCCTTAAGGATTGAGAATGACAAGAGTTGTGGGCTACCTTAGGGTTTTGGAAGAGGGAAGAAGATGGAGAAGAGGAAGGGAGGAGAGGAATTTTTCTTCTCTTTTCCTTTTTTCCAGAGAGAACTATTCTCTCAGTGTTTCATGGAGGAAGATGAATTAGCACCTTCATTTTTCTCTAAGCCTCTCATCACGTATTTGGCTAAGAGAAAGTAAGGGAAGGGAGTTGTAACTCCCTCCCTTTAATTAATTAATATTAATTAAATTAAATTAAATTAATAATAATTATACATATAATAACAACCTTATTATATGTATATAAACTATATGTTATATCCCATATAACACATAATCTATAGTTACATATTGTATCAAATACAATAATAACCTATAGATATATTTTCTCTCAACCATACATGGCATTTAATATAAATCACATTTATAGTAAACTCACTTATATGAATTTCATTCATATAATTAATATTTGGATCATATCCAAATATTTAATTCTTCTCAACTTATTTATGGTATTAATATAAATCATATTTATATTAAATTTAATTACATGAATCTCATTCATATAATTAGTATTTGAATCATATTCAAATTCCTCTTATATTATCTTATATTATAATGTATCAAATATATTATATTAATTATATCAACATATAAATTAATTTAATTAATTATATCATATATAATTAATTCCATCAATTAATTTGAACACTTCAAATTAATCCAAAAATATTTCTCAATTAAATCCATGTTAAGCTACAGAGGGGACCTTAAGCTCCAATGGTACTTGGATAATTAATTAAACTCTTTAATTAAATTACCCAACGTCCATCAATTGTCGGTCATTCCACTAAAGACCGATAGTTGCACTCTTCGCACTACAAATAAATTTTTATGTCCATTGGATATAACCAATCAACAGTGTGATGTCCTTTCACAAATTGCTCGTAAGTACATATTGGCCAAAATTACCATTTTGTCCCTGTGTCTTAAGTACCACCGATCCCTTTAATGAACAATAAGTCATAATCCAACTATGACCAAGTCACTCTCGGCCAGAAAAGGGTGTGGCCACTATGTTCAAGCCCCGGAATCAGCCCTTAAGGGAGCAATTTATCTACTTGCCCCTGCATCGGGGAAGGAGTAAATTTCATTTCGTGTAGTTGTGTTCCCAACTCCCCAGTCAGACGAATCCCCAAAATGGTAGGCTTATTGAGTTGACAACCTCACCATTCCCACCTATACAAATCAAAAGACCGCCTTCATGAGCAGTAGTTCACAACTCACTCAGGATTCAGGTCATGTCACTTATGGTCATTTTAGTTAAATGTAAGTCTCTATTATTAACGACGTTATATAAAGAGACTAATCATTTCATGGTCTGGTCTTATACAAACTCTTTGTATAGGATACCCCGCTCGCATGTCTCCAAATGAATGAACAGGATCAGATCATTTATAGCATTTTACAACACTTGTAACACCTACAAAGCGGGCCATATCCGTAGTGTTACTAGGATAAGGTATCCAACCTTATCCATCTATTACATACCATTTAGGTTATTATTTAAACAAGATCCATTTGTGTGTCTCTACATACTTGTTTAAATTACATAAAATAACCTAAGATCTTAGTTTATTGGATTGAGTATATGCTTATAAAATAACACTTATTTTATAAACAATAATATATTTATACAAAGTTTACAAACTATGAGATTACAAGGAGATTTAGGATACCAATCCCAACAAGTAGCTTATCATAAGTATTCGCCATTACAATTAGCTTATGGCCATGAGCCAAATATTTTCTATTTGAGAATTTTTGGATATGCAGTATATGTTCCAATTGCTCCATCACAACGTACTAAGCTGGGTTTTCAAAGAAGGCTAGGAATATATGTTAGATATGATTCCCCACCAATTATTAAATATCCTGAACCCCCTGATGGATGATGTATTTACTGCACGATTTGCTGATTGTCATTTTAATGAGACGAAATTTTCAACATTAGGTGGAGGAATTAAAAAGTTGGAAAGAACAATTACATGGAATGCTTCGTTATTGTCTCATTTAGATCCCCGTACAGATTAATGTGAACTTGAAGTTCAGAAGATAATTCATTTGCAAAATATAGCAAACCAGTTACAAGATACATCTATAGATGCAAAGAAAGTAACTAAATCACATATATCAGCCGCAAATGTTCCATAAAAAATTGATATCTCAACACAACAAGTTATCACTAATGAGTCTATAACACGCCAGAAGCGTGATAGACTAGTGGGTTCCAAAGATAAAAATCCTCAAAAAAGAAAAATAATTAATAGTCAAGAAGACTTGGTGGGGATGTAAATACCCATGAAGAAATTCATGACATGACTAATGAAGAAGGTGGAATACATAAAGATAATAATGAGATCTCAATAAACTATGTCATGACAGGAAAAAGATGGAATTGAACTCATGTAGTTATTGATAACATTTTCGTGTATAATGTTGCTCTAGATATTATATCTGAAAATGAGGATTCTTAACCAAAATCTGTTAAAGAATGTTGACATAGAAAAGATTGGCTTCAGTGGAAAGAAGCAATCGAGGTAGAATTAAACTCACTTTCAAAACGTCATATTTTTTTTACCATTAGTTCAAATACCAGAAGGTGTCAAGCTTGTGTGATATAAATTGGTATTTGTGAGAAAAAGAAATAAAAATAATGAAGTCACAAGATACAAAGCAAGACTAGTTGCACAAAGTTTTTCACAAAGATCTGGTATTGATTATGAGGAGACATATTCTCTAGTGGTGAATGCAATTATACTAAGATATTTAATTGGCTTGACTATGTATGAAAGTCTGGATATGCATCTTATGAATGTAGTCACAACATATTTATATGGATCTCTTGATAATAATATTTATATGAGAATCCCAAAATGATTTAAGGTACCTGAAATATATAGATTAAATTCCTGATAATTGTATTCAATAAAGTTACGGAGATCACTATATGGATTGAAACAATCAGGACGGATGTGGTTCAACGCCTGGGTGGATATTTGTTGAAAGAATAATATCAAAATAATCCAATATGTCCGTGTGTTTTTATAAAGAAATCACAGTCAGGATTTGTTATTATAATATGACTTAAATATAATGGGAACTCTTGAAGAGCTTTCAAAGGCAATAGAATATCTTAAGAAAGAATTTGAGATGAAAGATCTCGAAAAAAAACAAAATTTTACCTTTGTTTGCAAAATGAACATTTAGCAGATAAGATATTTATTCATTAGTCAATTTATACAAAAAAATTTTGAAAAGATTTTATATGGACAAAGTACATCCATTGAACATTCCAATGAAAATTCGTTCACTAGATGTGAAGAAAGATGTATTTCGACCTTGAGATAACAACGAAGAACTTCTTTGTTCTGAAGTACCGTATCACAATTAGTGCACTTATGTATTTTGCTAATAATACAAGACTAGATATTGCATTTTCAGTAAATTTATTAGCTAGATATAGTTCTTCTCTAACAAAAAGACATTGGAACAAAATTAAGTATATACTCCATTATTTTCGAAGAACTATCGATATGAATTTGTTTTATTCAAATAAATCAAATTTCGATCTAGTTATTATGTAGATTCTTGATATTATGTGATCCACACAAAGCTAGATCTCAAACAAATTATCTGTTCACATGTGGATAAACTACTATATCATGACGATCGGTGAAACAAACCATAACGACCATTTTTTCAAATCATGCTGAAATCCTTGCAATTCCTGAGGCTAGTCGAGAATGTGTATGGTTAAGATCAATGAGTCAACACATTCGTGAAACACATGGCTTATATTCTAATAAAAATCTTCCAACAATATTATATGTAGACAACACAGCATGTATAACCCAAATGAAAGGAGGATATATTAAAGAAGATAGAACAAAGCATATTTCACCAAAACTTTTATACACTCATGATCTTGAAGAAAATGGTGACATCGCTGTTCAACAACTTGTTCAAAGGATAACCTGACCGACTTATTTACAAAGGCATTACCTACAACAACCTTTGAGAAATTGGTGCACAATGCGGTGTTTCAGAGATCTCAAACGATGTTTGCATGAGGGAGAGTGAATATATTATATTCTTTTAGGATTATTAGATTATATAAAATATGTACTCTTTTTGCTTCATTAGGATTTTTTTCTCATTAGGTTTTTTTTTTCTAGTAAGGTTGTAATGAGGCATGTTTCATATATTTATAATAGGTATCTAAGAGGGAGTATTATAAATATTATAAATAGGTGTTAGATGCCCATTCTGAGGGTCCAATGCCAAATGTCATTTTTTTTCATTATCATATATGTTATCCATGTGGCATTCAACTACTTATGCATAGTGTTCAAAGTGTATCACATCCTACTTGTCACTTTCTAAAAATAGTGGCATTTGACGCATCTTGAAATCACACATTGATGAGAAATTCACTTCAAAATTTTATTCAAATTTTTATATTATCCAATTTTCATAATTTTAGTTATTTTATTTATATTTATATATTAAACATATTATATATATTTTTTCCATATACATATTTTCGTAGTACTCCACGATTTCACAATATATTTCAAATTTTAAAAACAAAAAATGGGACACGGAAGCCGAATTGTCCCACGGTGCATCTCCCCCATCACGCCCTTATCTTGACACGTGGAAAAAGTTTCAAAGTTTAACCTAAATTCCCATCCCCAAAGCTAACATAAAACATTTATTATTTTATTGTTACTATTATTCCAAACAAAATCAATTCTGACCTCAAAACTTTGGAGTGTATCAATTGTTACGCTAAACTTTTATTTTTTTCTTTTTTGTAAATGTATTCATTTAACATTTTTCTTATTTTCACTGGTGAATCAATTTAAACATTTAGTAGGATTTACCTCTCAAAAACGTTTGTTATACATCAATTATTAACCATGTGTAAATGACATCCATGGTTAGATTTTACAAAATGAATAATTAAAATTGAGGATAATTTTCAAAAGAAATTCTAGATGGGAGTTTAAGTTGATTCAATTTTAAAAGTTCAACTCTTGTTTAACAACCATTTACACCCTATTTAGTAATTATTTTATTTTTTGGTTATTTGTTTTTTTAAAATTAAGTCTGACACTACTTCCACGTTTTACTTCCGAATTTCTTTTTTTGTTATCTACTTTTTATCAATGGTTTAAAAAATCAAGCCCAATTTTATAAACTAAAAAAGTAGTTTTTTTTTTTGTTTTTTGAATTTGGCAAAAAAATTCAACCATTATACAGAAAGATGTAAATTATAGTAAGAAATGAGGAGGAAATATGCTTAATTTCAAAAAACCAAAAACAAAAATATGAAATAGTTACTAAACGAAGCCTTAGTTTTTGGTTTTTGAAAAATTGTACTTATTTTCTCACAGTCTCTTATCATGTTTTTATCTTTCTTAAATAAATATTTGAATTTTTAGTCAAATTCTAAAAACAAAAACAAATTTTTGAAAATTATGATTCCGTTTGATAACTATTTGGGTTTATTTTCAAAAATTAAGTCTATTTCTTCTAAATTTCTTACAATAATTTACATATTTCTTAAGTAAAATAATTGAATTCTTAACCAAATTTAAAAAATAAAAGTAAGTTTTTGGAAGTTACTTTTTAGTTTTCAAAACCTGACTTGGATTTTGAAAACATTATAAAAGTTAGATAACAAAGCAAAGAATTTAAAGGTGGAAGAAATGTTTATATGCTAAATTTTCAATAACTAGAAACCAAAAGAATCAAATAATTACCAAACAACATCTTTTTACTTTCAAATTTTGACTTGGTTTTTTAAAACATCCATAGCATATAGACAATAAAACAAACAAACCAATATGTTGATGTAGTATTGTACGCTTAATTTTAATAAATTAAAAATAAAAAAATGGTCAGCGTTAGAAATTTATAAATTTGACATATGATTGAAAATGAAAACAAACCAAAAAGTATAAATTGATACACTTGTAAAAATTTATAATTTAAATAGATATAATTATTAGTTTTTTTAATACTATAAAAATCAAACTTTAGAAAAGAAAAATCATATCAATAACTATTGAAATTAACCTGCGATATAATTATTAGTTTAGGATTATAATTCACATTCAGTAGTGTTAAGTTGCTATTATATTTACTTATTTTTATATTTTTGCTTTTTGCTATTTTATTATCATTTTACAAAGAAAAAGAACCGACTCCCCCGGAGCAGCCTGTTCGTTAGCAATTCACGTGCAAACATACACGTGTCACCATCTCCCGCGTTCTAATGCTCAACTCCCATCACCGAATCCAACGGTGGACACTCCCCTATATATATATGCATTAACACATTCAAACACCTCAACACAAAAAAACAAAACACAGAGAACTTTGCCATTTCCATAATCTTCGCAACTTTGCAGCTATGAAATCCGCTCTCCTCCGAACCGGCTCCGTTCCCGTCCTCTCTCCGGCCGCCGCTTCTTTCTCCTTCTCCAACAACAAACCGTTGTATGGAGTTTTCTCCTGCTACAAAAGTTCCGTTTCATCTCCCAAAATCTCTCTACATTTCGAAATCAATCATCGCAGAGGAAAGAATTCCAGTCGTATCCGAAGAGCAGCATCAGAGAGCGACATCACACAATCGCTGCACGAGGTTTTAAATCCACACGATCAATCCAGTGGAGTGAGATCTCGATCTCGATCTCGATCTCGGTCGTTTCCTTCCGGAATTCCAGAGGAGGAGTTGCTGAACGAGGATGAATCCGACGGTGATTCCATGAAGGATGGCGTTGATTTTGTTTCAGATACGTTTTCAAACGGAAGTAATGACCGTAGTAAGATCGGAGCGTACTACGAAGAGTTGCTGAAATTGAACCCGAGCGATGCTCTGTTACTGAGAAACTACGGAAAATTCTTACACGAGGTAATCGAACACTAGAATTATTAAATTGAAACTGTCTTTCGATCTGAAATCGTGAAAGGAAATCGAATCTTACAGTTTAATTTGTTGAATTTGTAAAGGTGGTGAAAGATACGATACGAGCGGAAGAATGCTACAGCAGAGCAATACTCGCAAGTCCAACAGACGGTGAATTACTGGCTTTGTATGGAAAATTAGTATGGGATACTCAAAGAGACAAACGAAGAGCTCAATATTACTTCGATCGCGCCGTCTATGCTTCTCCAAGCGATTGGTAATTTTCGATCTCTAGATCTAGAAATTTAGCCCTAGTTTTATGAACTCGAAGGCTTTTCTGATGAATGTTTGAAATTTGTTTGTGAAGTTTGGTGATAGGACATTACGCTCATTTCTTGTGGCAAGTGGAAGACGATGAGGCAGCAGCGGCGGCGGCGGCGGCAGCGGAGGCTCCACCGGCGGCTGTGGTATCGGCGTATTGATGTGGATGAAATTGGTTTTTGGAAATTAGGAGGGGAAGAGGAAGAACTAACGAAGGAAGTGTGCACGTGATTTGTGCATGGGCCATTTTCAAGAGGGAATAAGATTACGTTATGGGCTGCTGTCAGTTTTCTATTTTATTATATTTAAAGCTCTTTTATATATTTATATTTTTCTCTTTTGTAAAAGTGTATAATCATAATTTTTTGGAAAAGTTTTATCGATGTGTACTTAACAAAGTTAACATTCGATGCATAATGCAAAATGCAGTCTGAATAAAAAGAATAACTCAATTTTTTTTTTCAAAGGTCAAACTCTTTTTTCCTGTTTTTTTAAAATTTAATTTTCCTTTTGTGTTTGGAAAATGGCAACATTATTAAGAGATCATTATATTAGTTGTTTGAGTTGAAAAATTATATATTTCTGTATTAGTTACCATAGAGAAAAAGTCTTTTTACATTTTATTATTCCCTTCTATAGGTTATATGTTATAATATAACATATAATTAGTCATTTTAAGTGGGTAGCTTTTTGAAAAGGAGAGGATTCCCTCCTGGTTGAGTGGCTTCTTGGCCGAAAGAGAAAAGACAAATGAGTTTTGGATTTTTGGATTTTTGTTAGTGATCGATCTTCAAAACTTCTACCTCTCTATTTAAAACTTTCCCTCATTCAAAAATAGTCAGAGTCCACCACTCCTGTTCGTGTTTTCGAGGGAATCTTGAAGAAAAGTCTTCAAAGGTAAGGTTAACCTAATTATATAGCATGCAGTAATTTATGTAAATGCATTACTGTAAAATTTACATTCAGTGAAAAATGGGATTTGGGATGATCTTTCTTCCGCTCACGATTCCCTTCAATTTAGGATCCTTCAATTGTATAAGAGCCAGGTTGTTGGTTTACTGATCCCAAATTCCATTTTAATTCCATTTTTTTAATTGATTTTACAGTGATGGTGGGTTTTACACTTTCTGCATTTTATTTAAAGTTCATGTGATGAATGGTTTTGAATTTGGTTTTGTTGATGGATGTTTTGGGATAGGATACTTATATTTATGGCTTTAATTTCATTTACAAAAAGGCCCCTATTTTGGGCATAATTTTGTTAGAGTCTGTATGCATTGTTTTGAGTCGCTCGTGTTGTTTTTGGGAGCTTCAAAGAAGAAATTCAGAGCACTGCTGTGATGAAGAAGAAAGTAGATCTACAAGATCGTGTAGTAGTGCCACACGATCAGATAACTTTTGTTAAACGATCGTGTAGTATTTGCTACACAATCGTGTAGCTAATGCTACAAGATTATGCAGCAAGTTTTGCAGCTCGTACAACAAGTTTGCTACACGATCATTGTAGAGAGTTCGTTGAAGGGCTGTTTGGTTCAAGCGGTTCAAGGTCTAGTTCACCTATATCGAACTGGATGGCTCTTATGCTATAATAATTAACCTTTTAAGTTTCCTTTTAGGTGTCCTATCCCGGTCCATTAACTGTTTATATTAAATATACATATGATGTATGTTTTATCTTATGTATCATATTGTATATCATATAGTTTTTAAACCCACCATAGGTTATGCATTTATATTCATGCACCATTTTGTATTATAAGTATTATAATATATGTACATGCATGATTTAAATTATTTAGCATGCTCATGCATCATATAGTATAAATGCTATAGTATATGTATGTATGTATTATAGCAGATCCATGCATCATTTATATTATAATGGTTATAATATATTAGTATTGAATGAATATTGCATGAAACATGACATTACCTCAGGTTAATTTATAAATGTTATGATTAATTGAAGTATGTCAAGCATGAAATGGATGTTTTAATTGTTTCATTTATTTATAATTGTTATAACTAAATGAAATTAGAATTAAAATCAATAAATAAGAGTTGCATGCAAATCTTAGGTTATAATCATTTTTTAAAAAATTGTTTTAAAATATGATTAAGATAGACCTAAGATCACATTTCTAATGAGTAGAAAACTTAGTTTAATCTTTCAATCTGTTTAATGGGATTAAATTGATTCTTAATAAAAGATTAAATATGTAACAAATGTATCTATAAGGGACATTTTGGCTAAGACAGGTTCTGGCTAGACTAGGGTACTTAAGTTGATGGAAATGTTGCACCCTTACCTAGGAACCTGTTGGAAAGGTTAATTAGATAGATTTGTTACATACATGCAAGTTTGATCAAAGTCTATTAAAGAGTTTAATGAAACTTCAATCAAAATTGTTTAATCATCAAAGACAAACGTTGTTTTTTAGCAAATTAAAGCATAAAGGTTTGGAACTCGAATCTTATCTTCATCTTAAGTGCTAGGACAGTTATTGTATGAGGTCTACCCAATGCTAGATGCTCGTCGTCGAAGACAAGAGCTGAGACAAGAAGTACGGATAGCCCAAGATCCGTCTCTGACAGAAGAAGAAAACTAGTACTCTCGTCAAGGCGATCATTTGCTTCTTAATAGAGTACCAGACTTATCACACGGCTAACAAACACTTAGATAAAATCAGTAGCCAAATTTTTTCTAAGTTAATTAACCCTAGGTAAAACACTCAGTGGGAGGAAAATGGGGTATATGATACTTCATTTTATCCTCTACACGTTTCTCCCTGTAAATTCACACTGTGAGATCTACAATCAGCCTTAAGGCATCATGGGTGTCCTCCTATTGGTGGTGAATGGAGAGAGTGTTTATAGTAAGTGGGAGCAAGACATGTGACAACGCATCCCTCGATTTCTCTCATTAGGTTAAATAAAGTGTCATGCAGCACCTCGTGGCATCGTGGGTGTCGTCCTAAAGGATGGCAATATTGCATGACGCTTTATTCAATCTCCAGAAATGGATAGGGTTGCTTTAGTTTCATGTCCCAATCGGTTTTTCCCTATGGTTGGCTCATTGGGGCGGAACTCTAGAATCTAAAATGAGGGGTTACACATACAAGAATTGTTAAGGATGTTAACAAATTCTGGACCGAACAATGGTGACTGTTAGTTACAGTGACAAGGTGTTGTTTCTGTCTAATGGTTGAGAATGTCTCATTTTAGTGAAGGGATACTTGATCACCCTACGGTGACTTTTGTCCTGCCTCACTGAAACTTTATTGTAAAATAGATGTAACTTAGGGTACAATAGACTATTTTGCTAAAAATCTGATTGGTTGTCATAAGTGGTTTAATGCAAGTAGACTAAATATAAACAATTTGTTCTTTTTCAGCTTTTCAGCAAATTCTATAACATGGCTACTGCTACTTTAAGTTTACTCATAGCGGATAAATTAATGGGAGAGAATTACGCTAGTTAAAAAAATACAATCAACAGAATACTGATCATCGATGATCTTCGTTTTGTCTTGATGGAGGATTGTCCTCCCATTCCAGCTCACAATGCTCCTCGAAACATTCGGGAAACATATGAGCGTTGGACACAGACAAATGAAAAGGTCCGAGCGTATATCTTTACTAGTCTTAATAAAGTGGGCCGAATTAGCTAGTCATCGATTTTTTTTTTCGACCGCACTTGGGATTTCAACCCAACAATTTATGGCTTAGACATTAAAAGAGAGAAATTTATCATTCAATTTGAACTTTGACAAGTTATGTTCACAAACATATAAGATATTAAAATCAATAGCAAGCAAGAACGCTTTCGTTCTTATTTTCCAAATATCAAATTGTTTACCATTAAAGAAAGAGGTGTATCAACACATTGACCTTCTAAAGTTTCCATAGTTCTAGTAATTAAACTTTTCAAAATATTAATAAGAAACTTTTAGTACCAAAATAATATTTGAAAAATAATTTTACATAAAAAAGCTATCTTCTCTCATACAAATTGTAAGAGTGAGAAACTTAAACAATGGGTATCAATCTAAAATAACTTATGAAACTGTTTATCACAAACAAGAGAGCACCCAACTCGTGAATAGGATTTAATCAAACTAATTAAAACTTTTTCACTAAGTGGGCCCAATTAAGCAAATTAACAAATATTTTGCTAACAAGTAGTTTAAACAATAAATTTATATAAATAATTTCACTTTGAATTAAACAATAAATTAACCATCAAACACAATTTTTAAATCTAATAAAAGGATTAGTAAAAGATATATAAATTTAAGAACTACCAATCAAAATAAATATATATGAGTAATAAATTTAAGAACAAAAATTACAAATAATATCAGCAATAAAATTTAAAAACAAATTAATTACAAAATTAAATAGGAGAGGGATAGAGAAATTAACACTGAGAATTTTATAGTAGTTCGGCACAACCGGCCTACATCCACTTCCCAAACTCTTCTTGGGTATGTCACTACAAACTTCTCTTTTCACGGCTTAGTGTCGAACCGTACAACATTCTTTTTTCGAGCACAAGAACAAATCCGATCCTTTCCACGATTGAGGATCAAACCATTATAACGACTCTTTTTCCCGGATCAAGAGTAATCCTTACAATAGTTTGGAAGAATAAAGAGTACACTTTACAAACTCTCTACAAGAGTGGATTTACAAATTTTAGCACTCAATGAATAAATCCTCACAACATAAAATATCTCTCTCAAGAAGAAGGTGAAAAGAAGAAAATTAAAGCTTGAAGAGAGCAACAATGGAGGCTTAATTAATTATGAAGGATTGAAAATAATGTGTAATTGTCGTATTAATTTGGAGAATAATATGTGTTTAAATAGAGAAGGGATGGTGAAATCCAAAGTTAATTTGGACCATTAGATGTTGGTAAAATAAAATTGAATGGTGGAGATTTAAATTCAATATTAGACACAAATAATAATATATTTCTTTTAAAATCATTTCTTTAAAAACCCAACAAAAAGAAAATGTCTACCATGTGTCCAAAACTAGCCATTAGACACAAACATAAAATATTATTAAATTCATTTTCTTTTTAAAACCAATCCAAAAATCAAAAGCCCACCTTTTCCATTGTTCCAAGTGACATATTTCAGTTGGTCTACATTAGTTGGGGATTTTTCCATTAAACTTGTTTCAGTCATATCTTCTTGGTTTAAGGTCCGATTTAGGTTATTCAAATTGCATTGGAACCGTTGTTTCGAGCTATAACAATGGACATTTCAAAGTACTCAAATTATTAATAAATAAAATTAGGTTTTTTATCATCAAAATATTAATTAATTAATTAATCAATTAGAATTAATTAATTTGGGATTAAGGGTCAAAAAGTCAAATCAAAGAGAAATCTACTTAGTTTTAAAGATATATGTTACAGTGGTTATCATATTGAGACTGATCAAAAGAATAATATGAAGTATGTTTATATCTTATCTACTATCTTATATGAAAAACGTATACTGGAAAAGTTGTCTGCTTTATCTTCTGGATTATATTATACTCATATACGAGTAATTGAAACATATGCAACAATGAACCTGAAGTTCATGAATCTAGACATGTTTACCATTTGGCATGACAAATTAGGTCATCCAAGGTTTATAATGATGAGAAGAATTATTGAGAATTCAAATGGACACCCATTGAAGAGCCAGAAGATTCTTTAATCTAATAAATTATCATGTGATGCTTGCTCTCAAGGCAAATTAATAATTAGACCATCACCAGCCAAAGTGAGAATTGAATCCCCTACATTTTAGAACGAATTCATGGTGATATATGTGGACCTATTAACCCATCAAGTGGATCATTTAGATATTTTATGGTATTAATAGACACATCCCACAGATAACCACATGTATGCTTATTATCAAGTTGAAATCTTGCATTTGCAAGATTACTTGCTCAAATAATTAAGTTAAGAGCACAATTTTCTTGATTATATAATTAAGATCATTCGTTTTGATAATGTTACATCCCAAACTTTTGATAATTATGTCAATTGGGATAAGTGTTGAACATCCTGTAGCTCATGTTCATACACAAAATGGTTTAACATAATTATTTATAAAATGTTTGTAATTAATTGCATGCTATTTTGCATGTAGTGTCACTTGTACACATTAGGCTAGCCGTTTATCATAAATACTCGCTATTACAATTAGCTTATGGCCATGAGCCAGATATTTTCTATCTGAGAATTTTTGGATTTATTGTATACGTTCCAATTTCTCCACCACTATATACTAAGATGGTTCCTCAAATAGGGTTGGCAATGGGGCCGGGGTGGGGAGGGGGAGGGTTCCCCGTCCCCGTTGGGGATTCTACCCCCATCCCGCCCCGTCCCATCCCCACGGCGGGGATTCCCCATCGGGGAAACGGGTCCTCGTGGGGACCCATTCCTCATTTTCTCTTTTGTTTTTTCATGGAGACTTTTTTTTAAATTTTTCCCCTAAAATTGTATTTGGTTTGGGCTTGAACAGTTTAGTTGGGCTTAGATTGGGCAAATGTAAAAAAGTTAAATACCTATACCTATATATATATATATATATATATGTCAAAAACCTAACTGGGCGGGGGCGGGGCGGGGGCAGGGGCAGGGACAGGGATACCTTCTTCATCCCTGTCCCATCCCTGGTGGGGTCCCTAATTGACCCCATCCCCGGTAAAACTGGGGTGGGAACCGCCGCGTAGAATTTTGCCAACCCTATCCTCAAAGGAGGTTATGAATATAGGTTAGATATGATTCCCATCAATTATTAAATATCTTGAACCCCTGACGGATGATGTATTCACTGCACGATTTGCGAATTATCATTTTAATGAGACCCATTTTTCAACATTAAAGGGAGGAATTAAGAAGTTGGAAAAAGAAATTACTTTGAATGCACCACTATTGGCTCATTTAGATCCCCGTATAGATCAATGTGAACTTGAAATTCAGAAGATAATTCATTTGCAAAATATAGAAAATCAATTACCAGATACATTTATAGATGCAAAGAAAATAACTAAATCTCATATATCAACGACAAATGTTCTATCGAAAATTGATATCTAAATACAGCAAGTTGTCATTAATGAGTCTGGAATATGTCAAAAGCGTGGTAGACCAGTGGATTCCAAAAATAAAAATCTTTGAAAACGAAAAATAATTAATAGTAAAAAAGACTTGGTTGAGGATTTAAATACCCGTGAAGAAATCCTTGACATGACTAGCGAGGAAGATGAAATACCTAAAGATATTAATGAGATTTTAATAAACTATGTCATGACAAGAAAAGGATAGAACCGAACTAATGTAGTTATTGACAACATTTTTGCGTATAATGTTGCTCTTGATATTATATTTGAAAATGAGGATCCTAAACCAAAATCTATTGAAGAATGTCGACATAGAAAAGATTGACTTCATTGGAAATAAGCAATTGAGACAAATTTAAACTCACTTTCAAAACGTCAAGACCAGTAAGCCGAACACCATAAGGTGTCAAACCTCTAGGATACAAATGGGTATTTGTGAAAAAAAGAAATGAAAATAATGTGGTCACAAGATATAAAGCAAGACTAGTTGCGTAAGGTTTCTCACGATCTGACATTGATTATGAGGTGACATATTCTCCAGTGGTGAATGCAATTGCACTAAGATATTTATTTGGTCTAATGTGTATAAAAATATGAACGTGCATCTTATGGATATAGTCACAACATATCTATATGAATCTCTTGATAATGATATTTATATGAGAATCCCAGAAGGATTTAAGGTACCTAAAACATATAAATCAAATTCCTGAGAATTGTATTCAATAAAGTTACAGAGATCATTATATGGATTGAAACAATCAGGACGAATGTGGTATAATCACCTGAGTGGATATTTGTTGAAAGAACGATATCAAAATAATCCAATATGTCCGTGTGTTTTTATAAAGAAATCACAATCAGGATTTTCTATTATAACTATATATGTTGATGATTTAAATATAATTGAAACTTCTGAAGAGCTTTTAAAGGCAATAGAATATCTTAAAAAAAAAAAAATTAGATGAAAGCTCTCGAAAAATAAAATTTTGCCTTGACTTGAAAATTGAATATTTAGTAGATGAGATATTTGTTCATCAGTCAACCTATACAAGAAAAGTTTGAAAATGTTCTATATGGACAAAACATATCTATAAAATATTCCAATGGAAGTTCGTTCACTAAATGTGAAGAAAGATATATTTCGACCTCAAGATAATAACAAAGAACTTCTTAGTTCTGAAGTACCATATCTTAGTGCAATTGGTGCACTTATGTATCTTGCTAATAATACAAGACCAGATATTGCATTTTCAGTAAATTTATTGGCAAGATATAGTTCTTCTTCAACAAAAAGACATTGGAATGATATTAAGCATATACTCCGTTATCTCTAAGGAATGATCAACATGGGTTTGTTTGTTCAAATAAATCATATTTTGATCTAGTTAGTTATGCAGATTTTGGATATTTATCTGATCCACACAAAGCTAGATCTCAAACAGTTTATCTGTTCACATGTGGAGAAACTACTAAATCATGGCGATTGGTGAAACGGACCATAACGATCACTTCTTCAAATCATGCTGAAATTCTTGCAATTCACAAGGCTAGTCAAGAATGTGTATGGCTAAGATCAATGACTCAGTACATTCGTGAAACATGTGGCTTATCTTTTAATAAAAATCTTCCAACGATATTATATGAAGACAACACAACAGGCATATCCCAAATCAAAGGAGGATATATTAAAGAAGATAAAACAAAATATATTTTACCAAAACTTTTCTATACTCATGATCTTGAAGAAAATGGTGACATCACAACAAATTTGTTCGAATGATAACCTGGCAAACTTAGTTACAAAATCATTACCAACCGCAACCTTTGAAAAATTGGTTGCACAACATTGGAATGCGGCGACTCAAAGATCTCAAGTGATGTTTTCATCAGAGGGAGTAAATATACTATATTCTTTGTAAGATTATCAGATTATATGAAATATGTACTCTTTTTCCTTCATCAGAAGTTTTTTCCAGTGGGTTTTTTTCTAGCAAGGTTTTAACGAGACATATTTCATATATATAATGGTCATCTAAAGGGGAGTATTATAAATATGTTAAATTAGGTGTAATGTAGATGCCCATTATTAGTGTCCATTGGCTATGTGTCATTTATCCATTACTATGTGTTGTCCACGTGTCTCAATATTACACACTATTAGTCTCCATGTAATCCATCTCCTACTTGCCAAATTGCCTATAAATAGTGGTATATGGTGGATTTTGGAAGATACATACATATTGGTGATCAATCCAAAAAGATTGGAGAAAATGGAGAAATTCATATTTTGTTATTTTATTTACTTTTAATATATATTTATTTTATTATTATATTATATTGTATTTATTTTAATATTATATTTTATTAATGTTCATGTTCTCGTTGTACTCCTCAAGTTCACAACAGATATTTAATATACGAAGTTTTATAAGTAAATTTTATTTATAAGTTTTATGTCTAATTACAAATTATTTTTTATTTCTTTAAATTATATAATAAAAAAACATAATTGTTAACTAGGGCTTTTAGTTTTCAGGGCCATCATGGTAATAAATATAAACTCAATTGAAAAGAATATTATAAGTACAAGATAAAAGTGAAATTAATTAAAGCAGCAAGGTAAAAGGAAAAACACAACAATAAACAAAATTTTCAACCCTTATGATAATCTCTACACTCTCTAATACTAATAGTGCTCTCTTTAAGCTATATTTAATTAAACATAGTTTATTTCACATTTAAGTTTGAACCATGTTACTTTGTAAAATTTTAAACTTCCAAGTTATTTTTTAAGACAATCCTAGGAAGATGTTAAAGTTGCAATAATAAATTATATTATGCTATTTACATAATCGAATAAATAATATTGCTAAAACGAGCATATCTCTAGTATGTGTGACTAAGAGGATTTTTATTCGAATCTCAATCTACAATTATACTAGTGCATGCACTTTAAACCACTTTATAATCTCCCATTTTCAACCACTTTGAAATTAAATGGAGCACTTTCAACCTTTACAAATGTCATAAAGATCTTGAAAAGTGCAAAAGCAGTCCCAATCAGATTTTAATATAGCCCTAATTTTAGATTACCAGCTCAATTAGAGTTCATTAAAAAAAAATTGATAAAAATGTGGGCACTAATTTGTGAAAATAGGTATTATGTATATATGGAATCTCCAAATTTGGTATTTTTAGTGATTTACTATCTTTACTCATTTTTGGTTTTATATTTATTTATTGGGTAATATGTTCGATTTTTTTATTTTCCATTCTTGTTTTAAGAACATAATGGAAATAGAAAAGGATATGGTCAGATTTAAATTTTACAAAAATATACATGAACTGAAATCTAAATTTAGAAAAATAAATCAATTAAAAAAAACATATATTTATATCAAAACATATAATTAGAAGAGAGATCAACAAAAAAAAAAAAAAGATATAGAAACAAATCTTAACAATTACTAACTTACAAAAATCTCGATATTGATATCGACATCGATATTTTAATCCTTGATTTAAATAAATATCATTGATGAAGATGTTGGATATTCAAATCCAAACTCGACGAAAAAAAATCACAATAAAGGTTATTCATGTTAGCAAATTTGGTTCAAATCAAAGATAGGATGTGGGGTATGTAAAGTGAGAAAATTAGGATTGATTTTCCAGGTGAATAAAATAGAAATGGTCCACAAATTGACCACATTGAATTACAAATATGCCAAAATATATTATTCACAAATGAATATGATCTTCCATTTTATGATTTTTGGTCAAACAAAGGAATATGATCATCCATTGTATGATTCTGGTCAATCAAAAATAAAATTATCCATAAGAAACTGAACAATTACTGACGATCAAATCGAAATTTAATAACTCTGATCCTTCTCCCCAACTCTCCCAAACCTCACATCCACATTTATAGTTAAACACCAAACAAATCAATTATCATCACCTTCAATGGCTGCAAAGGGGATTATGCTATATCTGTACATGGAATGCAGCTGCAAATTCCGTTCCCGAGTCAATCGAAATATCCAAGCTCAACAGTGTTAGGCCATAGAATGCTATGATTTACTCTTGCCAACTAAAGTCGGGGTCACCGAGACAATTCCAATCAGAAACAGTGTGGCAATCGAGTTGAAGTCGTATAGGTCACCAACCGATCGCAATTCTCCGAGCGCCAATCCAGCCTGCCATGGAATTCAATAAATAAGTCATCGTTGGTTCTTCACTCACTCAACTAAAAATGTTGATTTGAGAACAAGTCCATTACTTAGTACAACAATGTGCAAATGCAAACTAGACATTTTCTTGCTGAAGTCTTATTCAGTAATCAACAATCATTTATGCTCTTTAATCCATTCTATAGATTTGTTAATTTTGTCCAACTATGTAACAAGTTTAAGAACGAGTTAGGAATGAAATAAAGACGAAACAACTGCAATGGAGAAGTGATTACCCTGACTGTAACGTATGCAGCTGGGATGAGACCAACCACAGTGGCGAGAAAGAAGGTACGGTAAGGCACATCGACGATCGGAGATGCAACATTGATGAATGTATTTGGCAAGGTTGGAGTCAATCTTAGAAAAAGCATGTAATTCAACAGTTTTTCCCTTCTCCTAGAAACCTGAGAGTGAATGGAAATAACAAGCCATTCAACATCCAAAAACCTTATAGAATCACCTGCAAAACAGAGATGGGGAGTTGAAACTTACCTGATCTTGAAAGAACTTCACCTTTTCAGGCCAAAGAGTAAAGGCGAGGGGCTTCCCAATCATCTTTGAGAGGAAATAGCAAGAGGAAGCTCCGGCTGTAGCAGTGAATACGACGAGAGCAACGCCCTTAAAGACTCCAAAGAGGGCTCCGGCCAGCAGTGACATGAAAACCGTTCCAGGTATCATGAAGGTCTGCATAAAGATGTAGACGACGCAGTATCCCACCAAGACCTGTGCAGTGTAGTCACTTGTATATTCCTCAAGGTGATCTCTAAAAGAAAGGGAGATAGCTTTAAACAAGATCCCAGAAGATGAAATAAACATATCTATCATCATCCCAGTAAATTAATGATTCAAGATCGACCGGTCAAGTATTTAAGCTCTTAAAATCATCAAGTAACAATCCATACCCAAACATTCTAGCTTTTACATTCCATTCCTACTCAATAAAGTAATATTTATGATGATCAAATGACATTTAAATCCTGCATTCTGCTCTCACACAGAAATAGAACAAGTACATATTCAGAGTGTTGGAATGCCTAGAATCTGTTATTTGGCTCTCCGAAGGATCAAACACAGGATTTCGCTTGCATTCGTTTATCTGTTATTTACGATTATGGGCCTAATTTATACAAGAAAGTGCTGCCGAATCTCATTAGCCAAAAACTTTCTCAAGGAACAGGCCAGATCTGATGCTTTCTCATAAACACAAACACTTGAATTTAAAAGAACCTTCCCCCACAATTTCAATAACCATACAAATGATTTGGAAGACATCTCTAGAGAATTATTTCAGCATCCATTCAACAAGAACATTTCAATCATTCAAGGGCTACATAAATAACACGAACCCACATAACAACTTGAGAAGCCATTGAAAGCTTCACTAATAGAGGGTCCAAATCAATGAGGGGGGTCAATTCATTCCACTCCTATTCCAAGAACAAGAACTCAACCAAACCCAATTCCACAAATTACAATAAAAACAACCCAATCTACCGATTATAATCAAAACAGAGGTTTGTAAAACGAATGAAACGAAAGACCTGAAATCCCAATTCCCACATCCATCATCAAAATCCAACAACAACAAACGAAAAATGAAATAAGCTTGAACATAATAATACAATACCTGAGGATTTGAAGATCTTGAAGGTTACGAGGAAGCTTGAGGAAGCTGTAATCGGAGGCCGGCATGGTTAGGTAAACACAGAGAAGGCCAAAAAGGAAGGCAATTACAACAGTGGTAAACACACCCACCTCCCAAAAACTCAATTGAAACTTACCCATCTTACCAACAACAACATTCGTTTCCCCTTTCTTCTCCATTTTCTTCCAAGATTTTCCCCCCTTTCCCTTGAAACTAAACAACCCTTTTTCCCTTTTCTCGGGAAACAAACAGAGAAGCAGAGGAAAAGGGGGGAAGAGAAAGAGAAAAGGAAAGAGAAACTGAAATCTATTTTACAACTCCATTACCTTACCCCCCAATTATCTTCTTTCCTTTAGGATCACTCAAAAGGGTGGGGAGAGATTGGAATGGAGAAGGAGAATATTCGCCAAAAGGGGAATTCAATACGCAATACAGAAACCCAATCGAGATGTTTTTGTAAGGCTTAAATAAGTAAACTCAATGTGGTCAATTCAATGGCTTTTCAAATTATTTTCCTTCGAAAAAAAAATGGGAATTAATCTTTGAATTGAATAAAGGCCTTTGAAATTTTGATGGCTGTTTGTTTTGTTGTTGATTTTGGTTAGGTACTTCGCAATTTCCTCCTCCGTCGTATCGTTTTCAATGGCTCTAATCCACTAATTCAATTCTTCTTCCTTTCCTAAAGAGTGTTGATAGAGATGTAATGCAATATGTAACGCGGAATGTTTTTCCACCACTAGAAAGAAACAATTATATAATGTTCATGTTTTTTATAGTATGCTATTGAAATTGTAATTTCAAATTTGCACCTTGTTATTAGTCGGTGTTCAAATTTGGTATTTTTGTATAGATGACCCAAATTGGGAGAGAATGAGAATCAATGTAGTTTTTTTACACCCGTGTAGAACACATAAGGGTATATTTGGTCTAAGGAATTGAGAAGTAGGAATTGTGAACTCTGATCCTTGTTTGTCCCAAGGAGTTGGTAGATCTCATTACTAAAAAAACATCAATTTTATATTTATCAACTCTTAGGTTCTAAGAGTTTACAACTCTCTAGACTTCATAACTTCGCCTATTCGGTTTTCGTGAGATCTTGAAGTTTTTTTTAGTTTATTTCAATTTATAATTTTTGTTATTTCATTTGGCTTACAGTTGAGGTTTGAACGTTGTTGTTATAAACAATGTATGTACATTTATACTATAATTTTCTGTATATCTAGTTAAAGTGTAATCAGTTGTTAATATCATCTTTAGTTCTTATGTACACGGGTTTTTCCCCAACAATTACAAGATTAATGATAGGTTGCATTTAGCACATTTTATCTAACTCACATGCTCATATAAACTTCAAAAGACATTGTACACTGTGGGGCCTCACATTGTTTTTTTAGTGTTGGAATACATGTACAAGTCACTACATGTAATTTGACCACTCAATCTCTTCTCATTTAATTAGGTTTGAATTATTGACGATTCCTCACCACTCTTAGTCTAATGGTTTACTTAATAGTTTGGCTTGCCCTAAGCTACCATAGTAATTTCTAGTATTATCTAAAAAATTATTCGTCAAATATGACTTCGTAAACTCTTAATCAGTTGTTCTAAAGCAAGCATAACTTATTTGACATACGAATATATCAATGGTCAAAAAGTCATTGGTTTGAACCTCTACCCTTTTTATTAAAATAAAAAATAAAAACTCGTAATCAGTTGGGTTTCATTGTATTATCTATATCTATGATAACAATTTTATTTATAGCATAACCTTAGAACTCAACATAGTTATACAATCTATAGAGCAAATCTTGTTCAAATAAGGTCATAAAACTTGGTAACATATATCCTAGCATAACAAATGTATTGAATTAAGGTATGTTCCTTTTTTTAATAAAAAATAATAATAAAATAAACAATATATTAATTGTTTATTTTTTTTTATTCACACACATGAATCTCTGTTCTGTTGTGTCCAACTGCTAAAAGAATAAACAGAGTGGTTTGAAGATAGAGAGAAAACTAAAAACAAAAAAAAAAAAAGAATAAATAAACGACATTGCCACGTAAGCCACGATAAGCACGTGATCTGGTAGGTTACGGCGCAAACATTATGAAATATCTAAATTACCCTTCCCTAAATCATTCGTCTTCCTTGAACGTCGGTTGATCCCATGTGCCAATTATTCTCGTGTTATCTTTAAATATTACCAAATTTCGAAATGTCTTCTTTGCCCTTTTGTCTCTTTCTCCCCCTCTTTGGTTTCTCCCGCCTAAACGATGGGCTAAAACTGTCTTTTCTTGCTTCGTTTTATTTTTTGTTCATTAATAATTTATTTCTATATTAAATTATACTTTTAGTTTGTTTGTAAAAAAATTCTTATAAATAAAAAAATCTTAAAAATATTTATATTTTATATTTTTTGCGTGTAAATGTTTTTTTAATAATTTTTAATAATTAAAAAGGCCCTTGTTTCTATCTGTTTAGTATTTAAATTTAAACAAATTTCAAATGTCTTCCAACCTTTGTTGTTTTATTTAAGTGATGATGTTACATGTTAATTTAATAATTATGGATTGATTGAGCATG